>NW_027182420.1:0-53294 GCF_040938575.1 Ambystoma mexicanum | reverse complement strand
TTGGAATTTTCATAATATGAAGAACTGAATTCTACCCATGTGGATAGTAACTAAATCCCATTAGCACCTGGAGACAAAGGCTACAATCCTGAGCGCAAATAAGGATCCTTGGCTTCCTGGCAATAATCACTTGTGTAGCCATGGATCCTTCCAACTCCCAGGATTCTGGCTTCCACTCTGGGTCACGTCAATTGGGAGTCGCCAGGAGTTGCCACTGCGACCCCTGGCAACTCCTATGTGAACCCTGGCTCTCCGACCACTGGTTAAGGGTTGCACAGGCAGAGAGAGACCAAAAGTACAGAGGGCTCTCAGACGAGAACCCTCATTACATTCATTACTTTTTGAAGTCACTCTGACTCCGGATAAACCCACGATCCAGGCCCATGTTCCAAGCAACCTGATGGCCATTTCCTCTGCCCCACCATCTTCCCCCACTGCTCCCTCCCTTCACCTCGGGTCTCTGGTCCTCTCTCACCACCACTTACCTAATTTCTTTTGGCGGTGGTTGCGCAACCACCGTTGCCGCGCTCCAGTCTCCTGGGCCGCCATGGAAATGAAAGAGGGACTTCGTATGGAGCCCCGCCTTCCAGATCCCTAGCATCCATCCTAAGTAAGTATTTTGTTTCAATGAACGGGACACTGCACGGCAATCCCGTTAATTGAAACAAAATATATTGCTCTTAGCACCCCGAGTTTCTGGATTTAAAACCTGGGGTGATAATAGCAATAAGACCCGATCCGATGTTAATGGCCATACCTTTGGCCCCATGCCGTTACCTCCCGATCTGATGCACCGGATCGGGGGTTATTGCTTAATTGCATGTTTAGACTGGCATTTGAGTGTAGACAGTCTAGTCATTTCTTACTTTGGCATGACATTTTTACAGGGCATCTATAATAAAGTAGGCATCATAAGTGTTATTACCAGGGGTGTTGCTAGGTCTCAAAAAGATCCGGGGCTACACTAATGTCGGGATTGTTGTGACTCAGGGCTAGCTAGACTTTTGGTTGTAGACCCTGAGATTCTATCTGGGGCTACAACCAAAAGACCTGGGGCTATAGCCCCCTGAGCCCTCCACTAGCAATGCCTCTGGTTATTACATGTCTAGAAGAGCAGTTTGCTGCAGCTAGACTAGCTGTTTCTTACTGTGGGTTGACATTTTGTACTGGACATCTCTGATAAAGCAATCCTGATAAGTGTAATTACCTGACTAGACTGGCATTTGGGTGAAGCCAGTCCTTACTGTGGCATTGTATATTTCTCTGGCCATCTATGATAAAGTAAGCATGATAAGTGTTATTACGTGGTTAGACTGGCATTTTGGTGCTGCCACTCTAGGTATGTATTACTGTCATGGCATTTGTTTACTGTGCATCATCAATGCTACAGCAAACATGATATGTGTAATTACGTGTCTTGTTTACATTGTGCATCCAGTTTTGACATATTGTCTTATGGCGGCATCACATTTGTAATAGCAAAGCGGTAATCTAGCTCAGTGGTTTGAGCGCTCGCTGCTGTGATCTGTGTGTGATCTGCAGGTCGCAGGTTCAAATCCTGGCAAAGCCAACTCAGCTTTTCATTCTTCCAAGGTTGATAAATGAGAACCAACTTCGGTTGGGATGATAATTGTGTATACATTCGTGCTATGCATAGAGCTTTGGCGGTAGCGCCTTATAAATAACCCATTATCATGAATTAAAGCATTAATGCTCCTGTGCACTCACAGTGACTGGCATCTATTGGAGTTTTGGATACTGTATTATCTCAGCAACAGGAAATGTAGGGCATCTGCTTTTCACATAATGACAATTCACAACATGCAGCTATAATTGCCATAATATGGAAGTATCTGGCCATACAATACTGAAGTGGCATATCTATGGCAGTGCCTCTGCCTATTTTATCTGTGTGTTTATAGTTTATTAAACACTTTAACACATTTTTTATCCTATACTACAAAACTCTTTGTTCATTACAAATGGCAATACATTACTTCAGACACAACATTTCAAAACAAACATTACAAACATGCATTAAATCAACACAATACAATTTAATACCATATACTAAACACCCATCAGGGCTTCCCTTTATAACCCCCAAGATTATATTGTCGAAGTATCAGACAAATGACTCCCTTCCCTACTTCATTATGGTGGACTAATCGAGAAAAATGTTTTCCCCAACTATTTGTGTATCACTATTAAAATATTCACTAAAGCAATGGTCATTGAGATAGAGTGTCCATACAAGAGCCTAGCCCATATGACTTGACTTTTTAAATCCTCTAATCTCCTCATGAACTTTCCCAACCACATTATCCCCGGCCGTAGTGTTGCGCTACAGCCAATCAGCCAATGTTTTAGCATTTGTGCTTCCCTGGCTTCTTACAGAGCCGACAATTTCTTTTTTGCCTATTGATCTCTTATGGGACCCCACCTTTGTAGGGAGCCTAGTAGATTACGACAAAAGTGCATATAAATTAACAATATTTCAGTCCTGGGAATCTCATCACGGAGGACTGTATCTCCTTATATTTTCTCAGGTGTGTGTTTATCTCCCTTTGTAGTTTATTCAATGATATTCTCTGTATATCTTTCCCCATTTTTACAATGTTCATTTTGGTGTACATCGTCACCGGTGTAAGGGTGCAGAAGTAAGACTCTTACACGTGGTCATGGTGATTATTAGAAACTTTTATTCAACTGCAAAGAGGAAAAGAAAACCCTAACTCGCCCTCATCCTAAGATGGGGTTCCCTGCCTCAACTGAAATAACTAGTGTCAGAATGTGCAAAGCCAAAAGTCCCAATGTCCAATGTCACAATCCTAACTCTGTCCCTCACACTCTAAGTTTAAACTAAATGAAAAGAGGGCCTTTCTAGCCCAAATGGAGTGGCACCCTTCCCCTGAACAAAAGACAGTTCTGGAATCTTCAGGCCTTGAAGTATTAGGGAATATCTCCCGTCCCCAGACTTGTTCAGGCTCCTTGTCAAGTTCAACAATTGTTGGGGGACACTGTGTCCTCTTGTTGGCCCTTCTCAGGCTTCTTTTCTGTACATATGTCCCTGACCCTGATTGACAGACCGGGCTCCTTTTCACCAGGTACAGTTACAAAAGCAAAAGGAGTTTGGATGTGTTTTCAAACTGGGGTGGGTCCTTGATGAAGCTTTGCAGACATGGCTTCCTCTCTACGAGGGACTGCGACGAAGAAGAACAAACTGGATGACCTCACAAGCTATGGTGCGTCACTGACCCTGGTTGGCAGGCCTGGTTTCCTCCCACCAGGTAATGCAACGAAGAAGAACAGCCTGGGTGCACTCCCAAGCTGTGGTGGTTCCCTGGCCCTGGTTGGCAGACCTGGTTTCCTCCCACCAGGCACTGAGACTAAAAACAGCCTGCATGCACTCCCAAGCTGTGGTGGGTCCCTGACCCTGGTTGGCAGACCTGGTGTTCTCCCACCAGGTACTGCGACGAAGAAGAACAGCCTTGATACACCTGTAGGCTATGGCATCACATACAGATTTGGTTTACTCGCCTGACAAGTACTGCATGTACTGTCTATCACTTTCACAGTTCTCTTTATATGGGTGCGGGTCCAAGACTTGCACTGTGGGTTTCCGCCAATAATCTAATGAACTTAGTTCACTGTTCTGCCATGTATTAGTCACCTGATTCTTTCTGAATGTCTTTTGACTTTTGCTAGTGTCCCAGACCCATTCATGTAGCTCTTTGGGCTTACTTGCTCCCTTGGACTGACTCTTCCAGGGCTCCCGGCACCTCCCCGCTCATCGTGTGCCTTGTTTTGTGGTCTGCAATGTTCTTGGGATGTCCTGCCATCAGCGGTAGGGCTTCCCCTGCTTCTTTCTCTCCTTTCTGGAGGTCGGTGGCTTTGCCGTACCTGCTTCACGCTCGTTGGCGTAGGACTGTTCCTCCATGGCTGTTGACCTTTGGGGATGCCAGGAGCATCTTCCCTGTTGCTCACCACTCTGTCCCTGCACACCAGACCAGTTTACAGCAACCTTCTCCTTGCTGGGTTCCTCGGTCTGCCTTTCTTCTTCCCTTGAGCGTTTTACGTCTCACGGTTCCTCCAGGGCGGCCTTCACGCTTCGTCAAGTCCTTGTTTACTTTTAACGCGGCTTCTTCCGATTGGCTGTTGAGAACCACTAGAATGTCCTGGTAGAAAGTGGTTCTGGTAAGTATTCTGTACAGTTCCGTGCCTCCTCCTCATCCCAGTACTGCGGGAATTATGATGGTATAACTCCATAAATATCTTCTTCGTCTCAGTACACTCTACCTTTGCTGGGCTAAAAAAATACATAGTACATGAGGGTAAGGGTGGAGAGGGAGGAGGTAAAGGAGAGGTGGGGTTGTTGTAGGAGGGGTTGAGGGTCAGGTGATTGGTGGGGATACTGCAGTCACCCGATATGGTCGTTACTGGTCCCAAAGGGGGTTTCCGCTCCCATCAAATCCACCCGCTGAGTACCACCCTGAGGGGGACTATCGGGTAGCGCCCTCACCTCCCTGGCCTATGGGAAGGGGCTAGCCTTAAGGGAGAAGTGACGGCTTCCTGGGATTTCACCGGGCTTTCAATCAATGTAAGTTCGTCTGAGTCCATTTCAGCAAGAATCAGGTCACAGCACTCCCCAAAATTGCTCAATGCCTTGTCATAATTATTGTTTAAAGATATAATCAAATCCTCAGATAGCAAACCCGATGGTGGAACCAACATTACCTCTGTCTATGCTGTACTATTGGGTTTAACCCTGTCATATCATGACCCATCCATAGCATATGAAGGCAGCATCCTTATTAAAATGTGGTTGGTATCTAAAATATTCTTATCTGCTTCAGTAAATATTTGGTATTATAACATTTGTACCTTTATGTACTTTTTTATTATGCCAGCAAACCACTTCCGGTATTGTCACCAGGGTTAAAGAGGAACTGATGCTGTCAGGGTCAAAGGTCAAGTGACATCACTTCCTGTGATGTCACTTTCGCTGCCCCTGGCATTTTGGTGAATCGATGTCCCTGTTGAAAATCATATGCAGCATTAATGAAAACACATTGACTGATTGATGCAAGGGGCACTGCCTACCCATGAATAGGTGTGGTGGCACTGATTGTGGAAAGCGCTGGGCAACCTTTTCTGTTTCTTATCAGCTATCCCGGGCACAAGGCCACGTGCTACAGAATGGGAGGTACTTGGGAGCAGGCAGGCATGAATCCATTTGAAAGGAAACTCTCTGCTTGTCATTTATGACGTCAAAACATGCCTGACCTGCGCATTGGAATGCCTGCTTCAGATGCCTTTCTGCACCTTTAATCATTTCTACTTTGGTGAGAGGGCTATAGGGCCTTAAATAAGGAGAAGCCAAGCTGCCTATATGTGCTTAAAAAAGGTTCTTATTCCCCTTTTCTGCACTTCTAGGCACACGGGTAAAAGTCAAGGTCTTTGATAGCGGGGCAGCCTGCACCCGGGATGTGTCTATCCCACACGTGCAGATCTTGCAGAAACTTTGCACCGGTTTAATTGCACTAGCGCAAACATTACTCTTCTGTAAATACACATTCTCATCATGCATGTTTGCATCATTGAATGTTTGCCCTGGTCCAAGTCCTTTGCCCTGATGCGAGAGTGCATTGAAAGAATGTGTACTTTGCACTAGGTTACGTTTCTCCTTCCTGCCTAATGCATTTGCTCGGGTGCATTTTCTGTCTGTAATCCCACCCTTAGCCTTTCAGTGATAAAGGTCCATAAATCAAGTGCCATTACAAAATAATCGGGTAATAATAACGGCTGTTATTACAGCGCTTAGCCTTAGAGCTCGAGGTTTATGTCATGAAGCGCTTTCTAAGTAAGAAGACAATATTGCTATTAGTGAATGATTGGCAGTGCAGGAGACAATGACAGGGAAGGGGCGGTGCCTGCAAGACTCGGCCACCAGAGGGCGCACTACATGTCTCCCTCTCTCCCCGGGTTATGGGCTCTATGTCTCAGTTATTTAAACAGCCTCTTGATTGGGGTGGACAATGCCAATCAGCGCCATGATCATTACTTTTGCAGTAAGCTTTGCCTTAAGAACTACCAAGCACCTGCCCAGGTGCTCTGAGCATCACTAGGGCAAGAGACAGGCAGATGCTGTGCTGGACACATGTACCTTGCAGTCCCCCCAAAGCACATTCTGACTTTTACCGGAGGCGGGGGTTCTATATCCCTGGCGCGCTGGCTATTGCAGATCGAGGTTGGTGCAGAGGCTTTGCTAGGGGGCAGGCTTGTGTGGTCTATAGCCCCGGGGCTTATGGTTGTAGCCCCGGATAGAAATTCAGAGGAGGGGCTACAACCAAAGGGCTAGCTCGCCACAAGTCCTGACAGCCCCGACATTAGCGTAGCCCCGGATCTTTCCAGACCTAACAACGCCCCTGGCTTGGAGTGAAGCTGTACTTCCAGCCTAGACCGCGCGACCGTCTGGTCTGCGGGTGTATGGATTAGGGCCAGATGGGATAATGTTTATCCTTGCACCTACAAGAACCCCCAATCACCTTTTCCTCCACCAGGTGAGGATGAGGTAGGAATGTAAGGGCCTTTAGATACATGATACTATACTGGAAAGTATACTGGGTATGCTGAGAAGCAGGGGTCAAGTGGGGGGGGGGGGACTCATTAACATACCAAACGAATGTGGTGTCACCAGAAATGAGCATATCAACATGCCTTCTGAAAAAAGTGAGGGGACTCTGTCCACCCCCAATGTGTAACCTCGACTTGAGTCCTGCTGGGAAGTTCTGAAGTTCTTTAGGGACCATAGACATTAGCCGTAAGCACGAGGAAGGACTCGTCCATCACCAATCAACTGGCCCCTAGACGCGTTCTTCTTCCAAAGAAGAGGCAGCAGAAGCCATGAACGCGCTCCCACACGTTCCAGGAAGGCTCATCCTCCACTCCCATGGACCCCATCACCATGCCTTTTTACATGAGACCATTGATACATTTAGAGGAAGGGCTGGCCTTTGTTTTACTCCCTCAAGTGACTCCCTGTGGTCCCAGATTAGAAGAAACAGCAACATGGAGTTAGCCCTGGGGTCTCCGAACAAAATGAGAAGCGGAGAGAGGCAGAAAAGCAGAGGTCAAGGGGGTGTGTAAGTTAATTCAAAAAGATGTGATTTCCAAGCCAGTCACACTTTGGGCTTCTATGCGCCCTCACTTCCCTAAACCTTATAAGCGAGCCATTTTCCATAGCTTCCGCCCCCTCTTTGAAGAGTCTCCCACCACACCAAACATCTAGAGAATTACACCTGCCTATGGAAGCAGATGTATACATTGGCCATTCCCAGGTACACTATTTGCTGCTCAATTGTTTGCAATGGAGTCCCCTCTGTGCTTTAAGTTGGTGTATTGCTAGCTGGTGTCTCTGGCAGTATATCCGTGGCTTTACAGAAGCAGTTCCCTCAGATACAGCAAAGTGATGACGGGCTTCATGATGGCGGCCGAGGCGGGCATGAATTACTCATGGGGGGCATAGAAGCATGAGGCAAATTCTGCCCAGTTGCCACTGAAAGTCCCTTGAGCTTTCTGAGCTGTACAGGGTCAATGAGCCGGCTAGCATCTGCTTCAATCATTTAACAATGCAGTTTAATTCATGTTAAAGCATTGAGTGGGATTCGATGGTCTTGACGTCAGAGGCGGCCATGTTGCTTTCCTAGGTCAGAAACGGTTGCTCGTGAACTCACGGAAGTGGTCAAGAGCACAGACAAGAGATTGTTCATGACTTGTTCTTCAAGACTAACCTAAAGTTTCTTTGTCTACGTGGTGCTCATAATGTTCATGAGTGTTCAGGCATAAATTCAAAAGCTTTTCAGTTGCGGGGTGGGGGGCGTCGGGAGGAGAGGTGATATTGTTTTTGGCGGCTGAAAGCCCATTCTATGACAAGACTGGAGGCGAGCATTATGCTTCATCTTCATTTATTTCTACTCTTCTGGAGTTCAACAAAACACATATAAAACCTTTGAAAAGTGTTCAACAAAACTTTTCTCTTTTTCAAAACTACAAAATCCATGAGTCTCTGTAGTCCATGCCCTCTCCACCAGTCACAACCCACTTCCTGTGCTTGGACTCCTCCTCTTCTTTTACTGCTCTTCAAGCAGATAAGTACCATTTCTTCCCTCTCCGTATGTCAGTGTGCAAGTGACTAGGTTTGAGTGGAAGAGTATTAAGGAAGTGTGTGTGTGGCAGCGAAGAATTGTCTGAAGAGTCATTCGACCTAGAATTCGATTTCAAACGCGTGTATGCGTGAGAATTAGCCGTCTTTGTTTGAGGCGTGGCGAGGCTTAAACGCTTAAGCGCTCGAGTGTCTTCCATTTGTGCAGGAGCTTAGTCCGCAAGGCCGGCGGCCCAGTGTCACATTCCTGACACTTCAGCGGTTTAGCTAGCCTCGCGGACGTCGTCGTGTTAAGACGAGTGCACTCGCGAGGCCCGGCCCCCACACTTGGGAAGGAGGAGCCGGCGCCTGTGAGAAGAGCGGCGTACCCTTTGCACCCAGCAAACTCACGGCAGCAGCCCCCACCCGCGGGTGGGAGGAGCTTAAGCACGACGGCGCTCATTCAATAAGCGTTGCTTTTAAGCGACGACTTCTGGAAGAAAGTATACCACAGCATAACGCTCTCCCGAGCGAATTCTAGTATCCGATTTTATAAAGAATAAAGCGATCATAACGATTGCGCGCGCCGTGCCTCCATAAGTAGACACGAGGAGGCAGCAGCCCACGTGTTATGAGCATCAAGCTTACAGAGGCTCAGACTATCCCACACTGCTAAATGGCAGAGAATTGGCGCAGTAAAAGCGAGGGCCCTCACATAAACCAGAAGGCAGAGGGTATACAAAGGTGCAGCCACTGAAAAAAATAAAATAAATAAATACAGAATCATCAAGAAGGAGCGGTGGGCGTGTTAAAACACCTGATTCAGGTATTTAGGCACACTATACAGCACAGAGATGTCAGAATTTGAGTGGAGCGAGGAGGAGCAGTCCCAGGACCTCACTGCCAGTTTTAAACAAGTGCTGGGAAGCTCCCTGATTGATGCAGTGGCAGAAGGGGCAGACCCCTGCAGGAGAGACTGGAGACATTGGAGGCTACGCTCTCGCAGCCCAGTAATAGCACCAAAGACTTTAAGCGCACGCCCACAGAACCCTTCAAAGAGGGACATAAGGGGAGTAAGATAGCCCTCAAGAGGAAAGCCTGTGACGACCCCCGGGGCTCTTTGGAAGGGGCAGTAGAAAAGGCCCCAGAGGTGACTGACGCGTTTGCGAAGCTGAAAGAAGCTTACCTGCAGCGGCAAGCGGCGCCAGACCTCATGACCCCCTCTCCAGGGGATGACAACACAGGAGAAGACCCAGGCTCAGAAGATGAACAGACAGAAGATCAGGTCTCGCAGGGAGAAGAAGAGGCCGTGGATAACCACTGGGCAAAACCCAGTGGGGGTAAGAGAGCGCGGAAGGAGAAGCTCCTCCTTGAAGCTCAAGATGATATGTTTGACCCGGACAGCATCAGGATTCTGAGATCCACCGAGTGGCAACCATCCCCCCAAATAGCGCAGTATATGACTGCAAGACTACGCAAAGCTCTAGATAAGGAGGTGAGACAGCCCCTTCGAGCGGAGTGCCCGCGACCAGACCTTCCAGGAAAGGTAGCGGAGGCCCCCGAGCTCGACCCGAAGATGCTGACTTTTGTGTCAAAGACAAGCAAGGATCCCCGCAAGGGTATTGACAGGTCCTGGAGAAGCTGCCAGGAAAAGTTGTTGGACTTGGCAGGACCCCTCGCCAAGATTATGGACCTTGCAGAAAGGGCAAAGGACACAGGGGAAGAAGTGGACCCTGAAGCTCTCGCCGGATGGGCTCAGAGAGCTGTCTGTCTCCTAGGGAATGCGAATTGTGCCATCGCGTCGGAAAGGAGAAAAGGTCTATTACTGAAAATAGATTCGAAACTCAGCGATCTGTCATCATATGAAGTGGGAGAAGGAGCCCAGGGCCTCCTGTTTGGAGAGACCTTTGGTAATGAGATGGGCAGGTTTGTCTGAACATACGCTTCTCTGGAAAAGGCAGAAGCATCGATCTACAAAATATTCCCAAGTAGAGTTTTTGGAGGGACCGGCCGCTTCAGGGGTCGCGCAGCCGGTCGCAACCAAGGAGGGAGAAGACCCCAGAACCACAGAGCGCAATACTGGGAAAACAAGAGTCAAGACACATTCTTTCCGTCCAGAGGGAGATTCCCGAGAGGCCGTAGGTCCAGAGGATCAGGACGAGGTCAAGGATTTACACCAGATGAGAGCGATTCAGTATCCTCCTGTAGGGGGGAGGACGTGCATGTTTTTAGAGAATTGGCGCAAGCCTTCAAGCGATTCCTGGATATTGCAGACCGTCAGAGGTCTACACTTGGATTTCATAGAGGACCCAATGCAGCTGAGCAGACCGCAGAGTCAGAAGTTGGCGCAGGCAGAACAGGCATGCCTAGACAGCGAGATAGCGCAGCTAGCCCGCAAGCAAGTGATAGAGAGATGCGAGACGATCCCAAATTTTGTGAGCAACATGTTCCTGGTTCACAGGAAAGGAAGGTACGCCCAGTTATAAATCTCAAAGAGCTGAACGGGTGGATCATATATCGGCATTTCAAGATGGAGGGCATCCATCAGCTCAGAGACTCCCTGAGAGAGGGAGAATGGCTGACGCGTCTATATCTGAAAGACGCATACCTCACAGTTCCCGTACTCAAGGAGTACAGACCTTTCCTAGCTTTTCGCTGGGAAAGGCAATTCTGGCAATTCAAGACAATGCCATTCGGGCTTGCATCAGCACCCTGGGCATTCACGAAACTGATGAAGCCAGTGGCAGCAGCGATCAGGGAGAAGGGCGTCAGGCTAATCATTTACCTGGATGATTTCTTACTCCTAGCAGAGGATCGGGAGGTACTAGTGTACCAAACGAGATGGGTGCAGGACCTTCTGGGATCATTAGGATTCCTAGTGAATACAGAAAAATCAGATACCACGCCAGTGCAGAGATTAGACTTCCTAGGGTTTGTTCTAGATACCAAGAAGGCGACATTAGAGCTTCCAGCTCGGAAGATTAAAGACATCAAGAGAGAGATCAGAGCATGCTTAGAAAAGCAGCAAGTATGACTAAGAACCTTGGCGAGAATAGTGGGGCTATTAGCAGCATCTATTCAAGCCATATTTCCAGGCCCCCTGCACTAACGAGCACTGCAGAGGCTGAAGATAAAGCACCTGCAGCAGGGTCTGAAATACCACCAGCAGGTACCTCTAGATCAGGAGTCAATTTTAGAACTGTAGTGGTGGTTGAAGAACATGGATGCCTGGAATGGGCGAGCCATATTCGGAGACAAGCCGGACCTGATAATAAAGTCAGACGCCAGCAGGAAGGGCTGGGGAGCCAGATGTGGGTCTCTGCAGACCGGAGGCAAGTGGAGCAAAGAGGATCTTCGCCTTGACATAAACTGTCTGGAGCTTCTAGCAGTATCATTCGCGATCAAGGCTTTCACAAAAGGAAGAGTAAAATCTTGTGTTCTGCTGAAGATGGACAACATATCAGCAGTGCGATACATCCACCACTTAGGTGGTACGAGGTCCAAGATGCTAGCGGAACTAGCAAAGGACTTATGGCATTTCTGCCTACGATCAGAGACATCGGTGACAGCGGAATACTTGCCAGGCACACTGAACGTAGTAGCAGATTGGAACTCTTGGTATCTGACAGATTCCAGCGACTGGAGACTGGATCCAGCAGTGTTTCAGAGGCTGAACACGAGATGGGGACCATTACAAATGGACCTTTTCGTTCCCGGCTCAATGCGCAGACAAGCCTCTACTTCAGCTGGAGGCTGGACCCGGGAGCGCAAGGAACCGAAGCTTTCCTGCAAGAGTGGGCAGGGGGTCCGCACTACGCCTTTCCCCCAGTCATGATGTTGAGCAGAGTTTTAGCGAAATGTCCAAGGGAGAAAGCGGAGCTGGTACTAGTAGTGCCTTTGTGGAAGTCACAAGTGTGGTTTCCAACATTAATGGAACTAGTAACGGACATACCCAGAGTACTCCCCGAAGGACAGCGACTGCTCATGGCCCCAGCTGGGTCATATCATCCTCTGAGAGTGAGAGGGACACTCCCGCTAGCCGCGTGCAGGATATCAGGAGATGTTGGGCATTGCCAGGAATTTCGGTGCAGGCTGCACAGCTTATCGCTGAATCATGGGCTCCATCCATGAGGAGGAGCTATGACGCAGCTTGGGTAAAATGGACAAGCTGGTGTAAGAACAGAAGTTTTCATCCCATTTCAGCTCCTGTAATGGAAATACTGAATTTCTTAGCAAATGTATTACAGAACGGGAGAGCTTTCCGTACGATAGGAGTGTACAGATCAGCAATCTCAGCAGGTCATCTGCCGATAGAAGGCGTCCCAGCAGGAGAACATCCTGCAGTAGTGAGGCTCATCAGAGGCGCGAGATTCAGAGTGCCACCAGTGCCCAGGTATAGTACAACTTGGGACGTGTCTACAGTATTACACCTGTTATCAGATTGGTCAACAGACAGGTATCTTTCTCTTAAGCAATTATCAGGTAAGCTAGCAATGTTGTTATGCCTAATTTCCTGAAAACGGGTATCAGACGTTAGAGCCCTGGAGATTAACAGACGGTCCTTTGGACCGGAGGGAGTAACTTTCTCTATAGTCAGGAGGACCAAGACAGGGACTACTATGGTCCATTACCCATACTTTCCGAGTAATACAAAATGGTGCGTAGCACGATGTATTAAAGAGTACGAGAATAGGACAGCGGAATTTAGGGAGGTAAGTACTACACAGCTATTAATAGTGCGCAGAAAGCCCTATCACGTAGTTACATCAGCTACCATAGCGAGATGGGTCAGGGAGATCATGCAAGCAGCAGGTGTGAATGTGAACATGTATGGAGCGCATTCTGTGAGAGGAGCATGGCTTCGACAGCCGTGAGAGCTGGGGTACCACTAAGTGAAATCATGCTAGCAGCAGACTGGTCAAGTGATCGTACATTTAAAGAGTTCTATTTTAAGCCAGTGGAGAGTTTAGCTGGGACGGTGTTGGGGAAGCTTTGAACAAGCATAATGCTCACCTCCAGTCTTGTCATAGAATGAAGATTACCCCTGCTATCTACGCAGGGAGTATTAATTCTATTAAAGAATAGGAGGCGAGCATTACATTCCCACCCGAGTATTGTACTGTCTAAAATGTTAATGCATTATGTGAGAGAGTGCATTACATAGGCACCACCCTAAAATCTTCTATTGTATTGTTTCATAGGGGAAGAGCAGAGGAATAGCTGAATGCAGAGCTGTAGCTGAGGGCTTCAGGAGACCGTAAGTTCACCGGCAGTTGAGTTTCACAGTTCAGCAGAGCCTTCGCACCGTTGGCGAGGATCAGTTATAGACCATGAGAAACTGTCAGAGCGAGTAAAAGCAGAGGAGGAGTCCAAGCACAGGAAGTGGGTTGTGACTAGTGGAGAGGGCATGGACTACAGAGACTCATGGAATTTGTAGTTTTGAAAAAGAGGAAAGTTTTGTTGAACACTTTTCAAAGGTTTTATATGTGTTTTGTTGAACTGCTGAAGAGTAGAAATAAATGAAGATGAAGCATAATGCTCGCCTCCTAGTCTTTAATAGAATTAATACTCCCTGCGCAGATAGCAGGCGTAATCTTCATTCACGTCGATGGATTGTTTAGGGCCTTGACGGGTGAGTCAACTGACTCCATGGCGGGTGACACTGGTCAAAAGCCTATGTAATGTAACCAAAATTATAAAGTGCCAAATTGTGGCCTGGAGACATCTAGGCACTAGAAACAGCTGTTGAGATGGAGCCATTATAGCAGAAGGAAGGAGACAGGAATCAGCTAAAAAAGATATGCCTTCAGAGCTTTCCTGGAAACCTAGGTGGTCACTCACCTCCCGAAGCTGGTTAGGCAGAGAGTGCCACAGGACAGGGACCTGAGTGGAAAAAGCTTGCTCCCCCAGCTCGAGCTCTGTGAAATCTGGGGACTGTCAAAGGTTTCTAAGAGGCAGATTGAAGGGACCTGGATGGGACGTAGGGCATCAACTTAGCCTGTAGATACTCCGTGCCAGAGTGGGGAAGAGCACGATGGGCAATGCAGCGAATCTTAAACTTAATGCGACTGCCCACTGGGAGCCAATGCAATTCCTGAAGGAGACCCTGTGCATCGGACAGACGATTAGCTCCAAGTGCCAGCCGGGTTGCAGTATTTTAAAGAAGCTGCAGTCGTTGAATGAAAAAGGTTGGCTGGCTCAGATAGATACCATTACAGTAGTCTATGGACCCCAAGATCGAAGCAGCTACTACTTTAGCTCAGGAGTCGGGAGGCAAAAAAGGTAGTGTTTTTTTCAGAGGTTTTCAGCTTCAAAAAGCCATAGCGGCAAACTGACGAGATCTGAAACTCTCGAGAGCCAGAGGGAAGAATGTGAACACCAAGGTTTTTCACTGACTTACTAGGTTTAGGACACGTGCCCCAAGAGTACAGCTAAAAGTCATTGGTTTAGGCTTCTTGCTGTGCACCGGAGCCAGGTACCAACATCTCTGTTTTCTCTACGTTTAATTTAAGGCATTTATTTTCCATCCATTCCCCAACTGCCGCAAGGCAGTTTCTCAGCCTGCAAGGAGGGTCACTTTCAGGAGAGTCCAGCCGAAAAAGCGGCTGAGTATCATCTGTGCTCATGGATCAAGTCTGCGAGAGAAAGTAAGTAAAGATTCAAACGAAGAGGGGAAAGAGAAGCCCCTGGGAGACACCACACGAGAGAACCAGTGGGGAGGTTTGCAACGGAAATGAAGAAACAGTTTGGGAGAATTTCTGAAAGAAACAATGTAAACCAGGCTAAAGGGGGGGGGGGAGATCTTCCGGCCCTCTCCAGGAAATGAAACAGGATGTTATGATCCTCCTTGGTCAAGAGCGGTCAAGGAGAATTAAGATACTGACCTCTGGGCGGTCCTGGAGAAGGGCAAGGTCATCCAGGAGAGAAATCATCACTGATTCTGTGCCTCCAGTGGGACGAAAGCCTGATTGACAAGGGTGTAGAAAAGCACGAAAGTTGAGTGGTAATGATATCTTCCATGAGCTTCATGATACAGTAATATGAGTTATATGAGTTGAGAGGTGTGGCGGAGGTCTCCAATGAGAGGCAAGTCTTGGGGTTAGGGAGTCAGTCTACTGCTAAAGCTCTGCTGGCATGCTCTCCTCAAGACTATTCTTCTCTACCTCCTCATCTTGATAACGTCTGACCAGTAGGAGCCCATATCCCACATTTATATTGCACCAGTTATGTTATGTTAAAGGACATTCATACCGTGCACTGTCACCATTGGAATGGTCCCCTGGCACTCTGGCGGATCTGAAAAGCAAGAGGGTGGGGTAATTTACTAGGACTGAGCGGGAGAAAGAGCAAAAAAGCTGTGACGTGCAGTTGGCAGCTTCAGTTGGGTTCACACCATTTGCTAAACTTAGGTTTGTTTTTTCGGTTGGTAGCCTTCATGCGCTTTTGTGCAAAGCTATTTGTGGTTTGTTTTGTTGTTGAGGTGTAGTGAAGTGTGTGCGGTTTGTTTTGCTTTAGAGATATGGTTGTGGTTAGTTCAGAGTTTGAGAGGTGTACCCAGAGGGCTGAGTTCTTATATTAGCAGGGTTGGTTAGTGGCATCAATATCTAGATGTGACGCAAGCTGATATTCACAATTACATCTAGATGTGACGCAAGCTGATATTCACAATTACATCTAGATGTGACGCAAGCTGATATTCACAATTACATCTAGATGTGACGCAAGCTAATATTCACAAATCTGTCTAGATGTGATGCCGGCTAATCGTCAGAGTTCTGTCTAGATGTTGTGGGATGTACTGACCCACTAGGCTCTGCCCTGCGACATCACTGTGTGCTGGTGGCACCAGAATCAGCAAAATAGCCGCAAAAAGCCCTATGCGCGCTAAACCTTTGAAAATTGCGCTGTGAAACCAGAACGTTGCCTGCCAATCTACTTTGCCTGTGTCAGTGGTGGAACAGGAGACCACACTGCTGAAACCTTGTCACTGGGCTGCCCACAGAGTGAAAATGGAAACTACATGAAAGGCAGTATTTTATTGGAAGGAAACCCAGAAGTTGCTCTGAAATCCCTTTTTCTTTGGTTGCTGAAATTACAAAATAATGGTTCAAAACATCAGAAAACATCCAACATCCTTGCTGGGTGTTACCCGTCACCTTATTTAAGGAATCCACATGAGCACACAATTCCAGGAAAAGCAGAATCTATCACCAGAATATCCACATTAAAAAGTGAAAATCTGTCAAAATATGGGCGCAGTACCACTGGCCACCTGCATGACAGCTGTCATTTAAGTGCATTAGAAGCTTAAACTTGTGCAGTTAAAATTAAATGGTTGGAATTAAGTGACTTGCTATCAAAAGCAATATAGGTTGCAACTATTTAATTTCTATGTTAAAAAAAAATGGAATTAGAGTTTTGAAAATGTAAGTTTATTTTCATCAAAGAAAAACTTAACAAATTGAGTTTTAAAGTAACCTGATGCAAGCCAAAGAACTACAAAGCAAATTCCACAGCTGGCCCCAACAAAAGGCACCTCCCTTCTGCTCTGTGGCCCAGGAACTCACATTCAGGTGTTAATGAAGAGGGGAGGGGATTTGGGCTGCTGCTCCTGGGAGAGACAAAGGACTTCCTTGATTGAAAAGATATGCAGATGCAAGTGTCAACAGTAGCCTCTGCCAGAGGAAAGAGGCGGGGATTGCTCTGAGCCACCAGAAAATTTGGGGGCGGGAACAGACAGTTTTGTTTATTCTTAAAGCACAGAAAAGTATATTTTTGAAAAGGACTGACAAAGGACTGTGCGAATTTGTAAAAATTGTAAAATTACAGCATTGTTAATGTGAAATTTTTGGTCACGTTTTAAAAGTACTCAGAATTCAGTGCGATGTTCAGGGACATGATTGCAGAATTTGTGGTTTTGTAGCAATTGTATTGATGCCAGAAACATTAATCTTCATATGATTATGCCCATATATCATGCACACATATGTGTAACATTGTGGACCAATCCGACATTGGATACCAGACCAAAAGTGCAAAAAAATGGCCAAATCTAGACCCAAGCTCTCACTGCAACAGGGCTCGGATGAATACTTGCTCCACAAAATATGGGATAGAGATAATCTATTGCTATCAAGTTTGTAAAATTGTAAATATGTCTTGTATGAAAAGTAGATTTCATGTGCAAAACCAAATGGGAGGTCTTTCCTGCATCATAAAACACATTCTCATGATGACACTCTGTTTGCTTCTCCAATCAAGGGAGAGGAAAGACCCTAACCAATAGAATACCAAGGGGTGTGCTTAGTATAATTCAGCATACCCACCCTTTTAGGAAATACATAAATAAAGACAGCTTAGGACTTAGGAAAACACACACATTCACCCACCAACCAATTGCTGACGGAGCACTTTGCAAGAGAAATCCATATTCCAGACTCCAGACTCCAGAACTTTGAAAGCAGAAAGGCCCATTTCCAAAACTGAACCATTCTCAGCTTGGCCTTTAAAACCCCAGAAATCAGATTTGACCCCAGACCTCTAAGGGGAACAAAAGAACAGCCTGGCTGTGCTGTGCTGCTTTCTTGCTCAAAATTATTGCCAGAATCCAAAGATCCAACCCAGTAGAGCTGATTGCACACCGAGTGCCTTGAGTCCACTCCGGTGTGCTGGCAGAATTCCTGTCCAGAAAGTATCCTGACTAGATTAGTTTAATTTAGTTTATTCATTTGTATTGCGCACCAGACCCGAGGGTATGAGGGCGCAGGAGCAACAAGGTTATTCACAGCTTGGTTACACGTTACAATGCATTACAATAATTACATTGGGATAATAGATGGTTGAAGCAGTCACGATAAAGGCAAATGTTTGTGGATATACAAGTATACATATTTATATAGTAGATAGCGGTGAGGTGGGTTGGATGGTATTAGCAGTCATTGTTCTTTATCCAATGCATGTAGTTGCGTCTAAAGTGTGTGTAGGTTTGGGGTGTCCTTAGAGAGGGTGGTAGGGAGTTCCAATGTTGGGCTGCTTTCACCTGGAAGCTGTTGCCACCCATTTTTGTGTGTCTGAACCTGGGAACTGTGAGTAGATTAGCGTTGGTGGTTCTAGTAGGTCTATTTGAAATGTGTTTACTTATTCTATCGACTAAGTAGTGGGGGGCAGCGTTGTTGAGGCATTTGTGTGTTAGTGAGGCTACTTTCAGCAGGACTTTATCTGTAGTGTTGAGCCAGTTATGGGCTCTCCTAATGTTAGAGATGTGTTCTCTCTTGGGGATGCTAAGCGCTGCTCTGAGAGCATTGTTTTGTAGCGTCTGTATTTTGTTAGTGACCTGTTTGCTAGCTCCTACGTAGAGGGCATTACAATAGTCCAGTTTTGATAATACAAGGGCTCTGGCTAATGTATTGCAGATCTGGGTGGATAAGAAGGGTTTGGCTGCTCTCATAAGCTTGCATGTGTAGGCCGTGCAGGATGCCATAGAGCTAACCTGTTTATGGAAGGAGAGGGAGGAGTCAATGTATATTCCTAAGGTTTTCACTTCCTTAGCTACTTTGATCGGGTTCCTGTCCATAATGAAGCTGGTGTAGTTGTGGTCCAATTTGGTTAGGTTTGCGGTGGAACCAAGTATGATGAGTTCAGTCTTGTCGTCATTCAGGCATAGACTGTGAGATGCCATCCATGCCTGGATGATGAGGTACACCTTGTTCACCAAGGCCAAATCATGGTTGTAATCTCCCGTCAACGGAATGAGGATCTGGACCTGACGGTTCCATTCCAAACATTGGTAGTGAGTATGCATAGTATAGGATTGTCACTAGCATATATATTGTCCATAAGTCATCCTTATCCAAACTTCTCTTATATCCAGAACTGCATTGTTAGAATATTTTGTCTTGCCTGAACTCTTTCTCTTACCCTATAGTCCTTTGTGATAGTAGTGTTAAAACCATCTTTGCGCTGATTTATATGATATATATTTTCTGAAGAAAGGCGAGCGTCTCCGCAGGCCAAACCAACCAGAGATTTCCTGGGTTGGTGGCTGCGCTGTGGTGTAGTTTGCATCTTCATAGTCTCCCCTAGTGTAAAGAAACCTTGTTTGTAATTTTAAAAAGGGCATTCTTGTTTTGCTATTTTAGCTCTTTCTGAAAAAACCAACCTGCACAAAAACCTTACTGTTTTTCCGCAATCGCGCTTACCGCGCGTGGAAAGGTTTGCAGTGAATTTTTCATTTGGCTCAAATCCATCACGTGTGAAATAGCTGTTCATTGCATCCGACTTCAGAATTAAGTCTTCAACCTGCTAGTTATTCAATAATCATTGCTAGTGTTTGTCTGAAACTATACAAAGCAGCTCCCATTAGTATTTCCTCAATATCAGTGAATTAAATCAATTTTCAGTGTTTTACTCATTCAGTCAAGTCAACTTTAAAACCATTTTTAACAAGTTTGCAATCATTCCTGTTTTTCTCTGTGTTTGCTGGGGGGGACATTGGGATTGATACTATTTGTTGAATTCTGTATTCCTGAAACCTGTTTTCTCTCCTTCCATATTGGGGGGATTAAGTAGTGTGCAGGGGGAAAGAGTAATCACATTGCATTTTGATTGAACGCACACAAAGTATTATTCTATGCTGCATTATTTTTCCTATCATTATTCCGTGTGATTAAAGAGATTGTTTAGCGTGACATCACCCCATTGGTGATCATTGTATAACCATTAAAATAGTGTGATATATATATTGTGCAAATCCATAAATAAATATTTTTAACTTTGCAAAACAGCCTGCTTCCTGGTTCAGTGTTACCCGGGGGGGGTGAGGGGGGAGGATTCAAACAGAGCGACGTGATATAAGGGTACTGTAACGCTTACCTTGGACTCCTCGGGGACACCACGTGATATTCTGAAACTTCTCTGGGTGCGCAGTTATCTGTCGTTCACTACCCCAACTGAACTCTCTTTGTATACCACAGAAAACAAATTACAACACGAGAACAATTGGAATGCGTCCTAATGTAGGGAAAATATTATAGGTCAAAAAAGTCCAGCAACTGTATTGTTCAATTACCTTAGTTGGTGATTTGGTTAGCTCTCCATCCTGCTTCTGCGCAGGGGTGCGTGTTCTGAAGAAGGGCCTACACAAGGGAAGAAGGACAGCTCTATATGGAATGTAGGGCGTAGATAAAATGCCTAATGGTGAGGTGGGAAAAAATTCGACCTATTCCAACAACACAACTGTGACTGGAGAGGTAAGGTTATTCTCCGGAGCTCCTGGAAATACCTCAAAAGTGCTGTTCCTAACAATTCCCAGTCAGAAAAAGTATTGCTAACGAACTCCTTGCAAGAAACACCCTAATGTGTCTAAGACTGAACGTGCGCAACATTTAACCTTTTTTGGCACCTTAATGTGTAAAATTAGTGTACCTAACTGTGACAGAAAAAGCGGAACACCTATGTTCCTAAAAACAAAATCTCCACACTAAACCCCCCAGCTCCGTAACACTAATACAATACTGGCGGTTAAACATACACTTGCCCTTGGAGAACGAATTCAAGCAGAGCACTCGCCTTTTAAGAACAATAATCAGTGGAGACAGCTAATGAGGTAAATGATACTTGCTGTGGAAAAGAGACAGAACAGGAATGAGTGCCTCGAAAACTCCTCACAAAACGAAACGCCCAAAGGAATGCGTCTCCTGCCAACTCCACACTGACGAATGCCAACTCCACACAGAGCTCACAGAATAGTAGTTGCGGAATGGCACGGGAAAACAATGACCATGGTACTACAGAAGGGGTATCTATGAATTACAAGGGAACTGAGGAATTCCTGTCAGAGGGATGAACCGCGGGAAGCGTCCGCTGAACACAGCTGAAGACGCAAAGCGCCGTTGAACAAAGGGGAGGGGCTTAAGTACTCCAGAGTGACAGAAAACTAGACCGCTTGCCCAATCTAGGGGTTGTAACATCAGGCGGCCATGTTGGTTGATGAGGAAGAGCCCTGGTAGAATAGCCCAACCCTACCTATCCTTAGACCAGGAATTGTAAGCGGCCACCCAGGACATTTTGGAAATTCTTTTGAGGGGGAACCCCGTAGTCATGACAGTATTCCCCCCCCAAAGCCCCTCCTAAACTGAAATTCCCCCTCCCTGGTTTGGACGGGTGGTTGCGGTGAAAGATTCTGAGTAACCTAGGGGCATGAACATTCTCGCTGGGTTCCCAAGTTCTGTCTTGAGGGCCGTAACCCTTCCAATCCACTAAGTAGAATAGCTTATTACGCACAATCTTGGAATCTAAGATGGCCTTGACTTCATATTCTAGTTGGTCATTATCCACAACCACAGGGGCTGGTGCTTCGGAAATTCGTGTGTTTGGATAGACAGGCTTTAAAAGAGATACGTGAAATACTGAATGGATTTTCATGGTTTTTGGAAGGGTTAGCTTCATGGCCACGGGATTGATGATTTTTTCAATGGCAAAAGGTCCCAGGAAGCGGGGAAGGAATTTTCTAGATCCCTTCAAGGTCAGATTTCGAGTGGCTAACCAAACCAAATTTCCCACCTTATACTCTGGTGCAACAGATCTTTTGTCATCAGCAAATTTATTCTGGGATTCTTTAGCCACAGATAATTGTTCTCGAGCTTGAGCTATGGCAGTGGTGATTTTTTCATGCAGAGATTTTACTGCTGGCATTTCCAACGGTTCAGGTGGATCGTAAGCTGAGGTATGTGGATGTCACCCATGCAAGGTGTAAAAAGGACTCAAACCAGTGGAGGAATGGACAGAATTGTTATATGCATATTCAGTTATCCACAAAACGTTTAGCCAGGTGTCTTCTAGTTGGTGTAACATACATCTAAGGTACTGTTCCAAGGTTTGATTGGTTCGCTCAGTAGACCATCGGTTTGGGGATGATGACTGGTGGACAAGCGTACATTGATTTTAGCCAACTCGCAACATTTTCTCCAAAACTTAGAGACAAATTGGCTTCCTCGATCAGAGATTATCACTGTAGGAAAGCCATGCAACTTCACAATATTCTCCAAAAAGTTTTTTGCCAGCACTGAGGCTGACGGCAATCCTTTCAATGCTATAAAATGTGCCATCTTGGAGAACAAGTCCACCACCACCATGATCGTGTCAAACCCTTCACAAGGAGGCAAATCTGTGATGAAGTCCATAGAGATGGTGTGCCAGGGGGTTGGTGGCACATTCAACGGAAGAAGCAAGCCAGCAGGTTTCCTTTTTTGACTCTTGTTTTGAGCGCAGTTACCACAAGTTTTCAAATGTTGAATGATATCTCTTCTCCAAGTAGGCCACCAATATGACCTCTTAACCTTCTCCATGGTCTTTGTGATTCCGGGGTGACCTTCCAAAAGAGCGTCATGATAGTTTGTAACCACTTTTTCTTGTAGTTGGGGCGTGGGCAAGTACAACCGTTCTTGATAAAAGGGAAGGCCCTCCTGTACTGTAAAATCTTCTCCTCTGGATTCCCAGTTCAACAATTCGTCCTGCGTAAGGTGGTTTCGAATTTCCTTTCTTAATTCTTCAAAGGCAGAGTCTGCTGTGTTCATCACTCTTCTTCCCCGTTACCAATTCGAGACAAGGCGTCAGCCTTTCCATTTCACACTCCTGGTCTGAAGGTAATAACGAAGTCATATTCAGCGAGAAAGAGAGCCCATCGTAACTGTCTTGAAGATTGTGCCTTCGCTGAGCGTAAGTATTGCAAGTTTCGATGGTCGGTGAAGATGGTCACAGTGTGTCGTGCGCCCAGCAACTAATGCCTCCATTCCTTCAAAGCACAAATTATAGCCAAAAACTCTTTATCCGTAATGGTGTAATTCAATTCTGCAGCAGAGAACTTATTTGACCAAAAAGCTACTGGGTGCAATTCTTGGGTGCCAGGATCACGCCGAGACAACACAGCTCCCATAGCTACATTTGAAGCATCAGTCTCAACTACAAAAGGAAGATCGGGTCTCGGATGTTGGAGAACAGGTGCAGCAGTAAATTGCTCCTTTAGTTTCTTAAATACCTCATCCGCTTCATTGGTCCATTCAAACTTCCTGTTTTTTCTAAGTTGTGAGGTGATAGGATGAACTAGGCGAGAGAAATCAGAAACAAACCGTCTATAGAAATTTGCAAATCCCAGAAAACTCTGGATTCCTTTGACAGAAGTTGGAGCAGACCAAGACAGGATGGCATCAACTATTCTGTTATACATTTTGATTCCACTTGAAGACAGAATGAACCCCAAGAATTCAATTTCGGGGACATGAAAATGACACTTCTCCAATTTCACATACAGAGAATTTTGTTTGAGCCTTTGAAGCACCGATGTCACGTGCCTAACATGATCCGCCAGGTTTTCAGAGAAAATTAGAATGTCATCCACATAGACCACCACACAGATGTCCAGTAGTTCTCTAAAGATATAATTCATAAAGGACTGAAAAGCAGCAGGAGCATTGCAAAGCCTGAAGGGCATGACTTGATATTCGAAGAGCCCGAATCGCGTTCGAAAAGCGGTTTTCCACTCCTCACCTTTCTTAATGCGAATGAGATGATAGGCACCTCTAAGATCAAGCTTGGTGAATATTCGTGCCTGCTTCACCTGATCCAGCAAGGTCGAAATAAGGGGAAAAGGATAGCGGTTCTTCACAGTGATTTGATTCAGTGCTCTGTAATCTATGCAGGTTCGCAAATCCCCTTCCTTCTTGGGCACAAAAAAAAGAGGAGATGCCACCGGTGACTTGGACGGTCTGATAAACCCATTGGCCAGGTATTGGTCCAGATAAGACTTCAGATGGGCATTTTCTTTTTCAGTGAGGGCATAAATTCTGCTGCAAGGAAGCTGAGCCCCCGGAATGAGATCGATTTGACAGTCATAAGGTCTGTGTGTGGGGCAAACATTTCCGCCTGTCGTTCTTCTTGAAAAATATCCTGGAATTTTTTGTACTCTACTGGTAACGAACCGATGAGACCTAAGGTAGTGTTGCTAGTTATCTCAGGCTGCCTGACGTTTTTCGAACCTTCTGCAGTAAAACACATACTCTGGCATTTGGAGTTAAACGTCAATGTCCGGGAACACCAATCGATCACAGGGTTATGCTTCTCCAACCAAGGTATCCCCAAGATGATCTGGAATTGAGGAGCTTGAATCAGGTCAAAAGAGATCCTCTCCCTGTGTCCTTCCTGGCAAAGCATTATAAGGGGGTCAGTGCACTGGGTTACGGGACCTGACACCAAAGGTGTGCCATCCACCCCGGAAACATTTTCAGCTTCTAACTTATTCCTCAAAGGGAATCCCAATTTACTAGCCAGATGTTGATCCATGTAGTTGCCAATGGCCCCACAATCTATGTATGCAACTAATTCATGCCTCTCTGTGGGGTTCTTCTGGCAAAAAAGGACTATAGGACACACGAAGTGTGAGGTCGCTGCAACCTTTTCCATGCTCGACAAGCGGACCTCTAGACTTGTCGGGCACTGGAGTTTTCCGCCATCTGTTCTTTTTTATCCGGATTAATTCCTCCTAAAGGCTTCCGTGAAGGTTTTCCTGGACAATCCTTTAAAAAGTGACCGGCCTTGCCACAATACAAACACAACTGCAGTTGTCGTCTCTTCTCTCTCTCTTGTTGGGATATAGGGCCTCGAATTCCGCCCAACTGCATGGGTTCATTGTGAACATCTAATCCTGACTTCGACACTGGTTCCCTTAAACGGACTACAAAGGGTCAATTGTCCTGACAAGCTCGATCCGTTCTCCTATCCTGAAGACGATGATCCAACTGGATTGTCAGATCTATGAATTCTGTGATACATTCAGGCGGATTGACAACTTGAGCAAGAACATCCTTCAGCTCATTGCGCAGACCACGATAAAACAACGTCACTCTCTTTTCTGTAGGCCAATTAGTTTCTGCCACTAATCGATTAAAAGTGGCTACATAGGCAAGCAGCTCCTGATTGCCCTGCTTGAGTGACAGTAACTCATTGTCCAATGCCTGGCCTTGTGAATGGCGAGCAAACAGTTTCTCTAACTCTCGTTGGAATTCTGAAAAGTTCTGTAACACGGGATCATCCCGATTAACCAAAGGAATGGACCAATCGGCTGCATGACCACCTAAATAAGACGACACGAAGGCAACCTTTGATTGGTCAGTGGAGAACACGCCAGGTCTGCACAAAAAATGTAGTGTACACTGATTTAAAAACACTGCAAACTTTTTTGGGTCCCCCGTGAATCGTTCGGGAGGAGCCAAGGGAATATTTCCTGGAATCACCACTTGGACTGGAACTGGGAGCGATGTTGATGAGGAAGCTTGGGCATTACTTTGGGGAAGGGGAACCTGTCCCGCCTGATTCTGTAAACACTGGCGAGCCAATTCTTCAGTTCGTTCCCTATTGATTCCCAGTTCCCTTCTAAGAGCACCGGTTTCGGTCCGGACTGCATGGACTTCAGCTCTAAGTTCTCCCAGTAGTTGAGCTAACTGGTCTACCTCAGAAGTTCCCATGATGCCCAGGCGGAGTATTTTTTATGGTGGCTTCGCGTTCTGTAACGCTTACCTTGGACTCCTCGGGGACACCACGTGATATTCTGAAACTTTTCTGGGTGCGCAGTTATCTGTCGTTCACTACCCCAACTGAACTCTCTTTCTATACCACAGAAAACAAATTACAACACGAGAACAATTGGAATGCATCCTTATGTAGGGAAAATATTATAGGTCAAAAAATTCCAGCAACTGTATTGTTCAATTATCTTAGTTGGTGATTTGGTTAGCTCTCCATCCTGCTTCTGCGCAGGGGTGCGTGTTCTGAAGAAGGGCCTACACAAGGGAAGAAGGACAGCTCTATATGGAATGTAGGGCGTAGATAAAATGCCTAATGGTGAGGTGGGAAAAAATTCGACCGATTCCAACAACACAACTGTGACTGGAGAGGTAAGGTTATTCTCCGGAGCTCCTGGAAATACCTCAAAAGTGCTGTTCTTAACAATTCCCAGTCAGAAAAAGTATTGCTAACGAACTCCTTGCAAGAAACACCCTAATGTATCTAAGACTGAACGTGCACAACATTTAACCTTTTTTGGCACCTTAATGTGTAAAATTAGTGTACCTAACTGTGACAGAAAAAGCGGAACACCTATGTTCCTAAAAACAAAATCTCCACACTAAACCCCCCAGCTCCGTAACACTAATACAATACTGGCGGTTAAACATACACTTGCCCTTGGAGAACGAATTCAAGCAGAGCACTCGCCTTTTAAGAACAATAATCAGTGGAGACAGCCAATGAGGTAAATGATACTTGCTGTGGAAAAGAGACAGAACAGGAATGAGTGCCTCGAAAACTCCTCACAAAACGAAACGCCCAAAGGAATGCGTCTCCCGCCAACTCCACACTGACGAACGCCAATTCCACACAGAGCTCACAGAATAGTAGTTGCGGAATGGCATGGGAAAACAATGACCATGGTACTACAGAGGGGGTATCTATGCATTACAAGGGAACTGAGGAATTCCTGTCAGAGGGATGAACCGCGGGAAGCGTCCGCTGAACACAGCTGAAGACGCGAAGCGCCGTTGAACAAAGGGGAGGGGCTTAAGTACTCCAGAGTGACAGAAAACTAGACCGCTTGCCCAATCTAGGGGTTGTAACATCAGGCGGCCATGTTGGTTGATGAGGAAGAGCCCTGGTAGAATAGCCCAACCCTACCTATCCTTAGACCAGGAATTGTAAGCGGCCACCCAGGAAATTTTGGAAATCCTTTTGAGGGGGAACCCCATAGTCATGACAGGTACATCATTCACATCATTCAGAAATAAAAGAACTTATAGACATAAATAAATAATTAAGGGTTTCAATTGTGCATCCCATGCGAGGCATTGACTTAGGTGAAGTGCCGGGTTGAAATCACTTACAATGTGACACAAGCTAATATTCACAGTTCTGTCTGGATGTGATGCAAGCTAATATTCACAATTCTGTCTAGATGTAACACAGGCTAAAATTCGCAAGTATGTCTGGATGTGACACAGGCTAATATTCACAATTCTATCTGGATGTGACACAGACTAATCTTCACAGTTTCATCTAGATGTGACACAGGCTCATTTTCACAATTCTATCTGGATGTGACACAGGCTAATATTCACAATTCTATCTGGATGTGATGCAAGCTAATATTCACAATTCTGTCTGGATGTGATGCAAGCTAATATTCACAATTCTGTCTAGATGTAACACAGGCTAAAATTCGCAAGTATGTCTGGATGTGACACAGGCTAATATTCACAATTCTATCTGGATGTGACACAGGCTAATTTTCACAATTCTGTATGTATGTGACACAGGCTAATATTCCCAATTCTGTCTAGATGTGACACAGGCTCATTTTCACAATTATGTCTGGATGTGACAGGCTAATATTCACAATTCTGTCTAGATGTGACACAGACTAATCTTCACAGTTTCATCTAGATGTGCCACAGGCTCATTTTCACAATTATGTCTGGATGTGACAGGCTAATATTCACATTTCTGTCTAGATGTGACACAGCCTAATCTTCACAGTTTCATCTAGATGTGACACAGGCTCATTATCACAATTATGTCTGGATGTGACAGGCTAATATTCACAATTCTGTCTAGATGTGACACAGACTAATCTTCACAGTTTCATCTAGATGTGACACAGGCTCATTTTCACAATTATGTCTGGATGTGACAGGCTAATATTCACAATTCTGTCTAGATGTGACACAGACTAATCTTCACAGTTTCATCTAGATGTGACACAGGCTCATTTTCACAATTATGTCTGGATGTGACAGGCTAATATTCACAATTCTGTCTAGATGTGACACAGACTAATCTTTACAGTTTCATCTAGATGTGACACATGTTGATATTCACAATTATGTCTGGATGTGATGAAAGCTAATATTCTAAATTCTGTCTGGATGGGATGAAAGCTAATATTCTAAATTCTGTCTGGATGGGACACAAGCTAATATTCACAATTATGTCTGGATGTGATGAAAGCTAATATTCTAAATTCTGTCTGGATGGGACACAAGCTGATATTCACAATTCTGTCTAGAAGTGGCACAGACTAATCTTCACAGTTCCACCTAGATGTGACGCAGGTTAATATTCAAAATAATGTCTGGATGCGACGCAAGCTAATATTCACAATTATGTCTGGATGCGACACAGGCTCATATTAACAATTCAGTCTGGATGTGACGCAAGCTAATATTCACAATTCTACCCCATTCATAACTGCCCAAAATGTAAGCTTGGGCAGACTAACCCAATTGGCTTGATGCAGCGTATGGTAACCTAACACATTGCGGCTAGAATCGGAAAGGCTACCTTATAATAGTGGGGTAAATGCTGACTATGGCTGATAAGCAAGAAGCAGTAGGATATTGGGTAATGAGACAGGTGGGGCAGTTAATGGAGTACACTAATGGCTGATGTGGGCAGAAATGAGCCTTAGCTCAGATGATAATGCCTGCACACTTACACCCGCTCGATGCCCCTCGCGTCAATGAGCAAACGTCTTCCTCCCATGTAGCCTGGACATCTCTTGATGTTCACTCGCTAATGCTTTTTACATCTTGGGCAAGGGCATTAACTATCTGTAAATGCACGCCCAGACGATTGTTAGCAATCCTGCTTCTTAAACTGCTCTGTGCTACTCCTGAGAATGATACAAAGTGAATGACGCAACCCTTGTGTTTCTGAAAATACATTTCCAAAGAACTTACAGGTGCCTGTACATCAACGTTGCCATGATTAAGAAACACTGCAGACTACAAAGGGGGCCCCCAGGGGCTGAGATGTGGAGGGAGGTTGGCACGAATAGATTACTAGAAACAGAGGATCATATGTGAAATGTGTCAAGTTGTCAAACCGGTTCTGGGCGGTGGACGCAGAGACATGTTGAGGTGCAGGGAGTATCTGCAGAGTGCAGGCAAGACAAGGCATGCACCTCTGTGCTCTGACAACAGGATGTGATCCCCAGAGGAATGTCCAAGTCCTCCCAGGTGAGGGGGTGCTGGTTGGATAATCAAGGTGGAGGGGGACTGAGAAATGTGAGCTGAATCTCCACAGGAATGTGTAACAGAGGTGCGAATAGGCAGTCACTGGTGGGATGCACCCGTATTGTACAGTCAATTCAGTTATTTAATGTTGAATCATTCACAGTCAAGATGCCAGATGGACTCAAATGTTCTAAAGAAAGGGAGTAGTTAATGGGGCCCTTTTACACACATCAAACTTTTGACAGGTGGGCACGCCTTGTGCTTCTGGCCTTAGTCCCGCCTTCCTTTTGATAGGGTTTTTACATGCACTTAATATACAGTTTATATAAAAATTATATTAACTTTTTTTATATCGAAAATTTGCTATAAAGTGGTTATACTTTTTATATGAATTTGATACAAAGTGAATATACATTTGATATAAAAAGTATGTAAACATTGGAGCAGCCGGCGACGGTGCTGCTTGGTCGACTACGGAGGGCGAAGTGAGCTCGGAAGATAGGGACTGTGTACCTAGGGTTTTGCAGAGTGATGCAGCAATGATGCCGGAGCAGGGTTCCACCCCAAGGTGATAGGAAGCAGATATACATTTTATAGATAGTGTAGATGATGTCATGATGTTATCATTTTAATGACAAAGGCTAGGGAGCTAGCAGTATAGATTTGATATAAAATGATCCAGATATAAATAGGTCTGGGCTGGTTTTAAGGATACAATGGGGCTGGGGGAGGGGCTTACAACCAAGATTTATAGCCTTTGCAGCCTGGAAAACACGTGCACTCTTTCAGCTTTTCAGGGGCAATATGGTGTGATATTTAGGAAACAGTGATTATGAACATCTACAGTTACGACTAGTGGAAAACACCCCCAGGAATCCCAGAGGATTTCGAGGACAGACATATCTCTAATTGTTTTACAGTGTATGATGGGGTGGAAAATGCTCAGGGTGTGATGGCCGACTATGAACCTGAAGAGTTTTGTGATGAGGACGATGTGGTTTTGGAGCAACCATTTGTGGCCAATGTGGGTCCCGAAGACAGGGGGCATCATTCTAACTGTGCACAGTATGACTCTGCGGGCAGGTGCTGCCCGCAGCGCCAGGGTCAGTCCTGGCAGCCGGAACGGCACTCTCCCGCAGAGTTTAACGGAATCTCCGGCACCGTTAATAATGGTGCTGGTGCTTCCATGGTCCCCATTCCCATTGAGTCCTATGAGACTCAATGGGAATGGGGAGTTACAATTACCGGCACCGGACATTCCAGAACACCAGGGTTGTAATCACCCGGTGTTTCTGGCAAGCCAGGTGCCGGTAAAATTTGCAAGTCCGGCAGCAACCTGCGGTTTTACCGGCACGGTTACCGCGGGACTTGTGATGAGGCCCAGGGACTCTTAATCTATGGCTCTGCAGGCGGATGCAATGATGACGCCGGAAGCTGCCCCTGCCTCCAGGGGCCCTGATGAAAAACAGGGTCCATTGTGCGGGAGTGAGCAGCGTCAGGCTGTAGCAGAGGCTATTAATATTTACTTGCTCTTCAAATCAACTTGAAAACCTGGCACCCAATGAAAATAGCCCATGTCAGGACTGTATTTCGCAAATGGAGACCAATAGCATTAAAGACAATGTTATTATTCATTGTGCTTTCTGTTCAAAGCGAATGGAAAACCCAGGGGATCACGATAACAGTCTGTGTAAGAAATGTATTTCGCTAATGGAGACTTATATGGTCACGCCGGCTCTCTCCTGCACAGAAATATTCAGGCAATCCAGGGGTCTACGGCCATAGTGGCTGGGGAGTGTTTAAAACAACACTTTTACAGATGGTGCTACAGACATAAAACTAATGATCCCCAGCAGGATGCTCACGAATGTTTGGAAATACCTTACATGGATAATTCGCTATGTAAAATATGTTACGTGTTGAGCACTTCACGTCTTCTAGATTTGCTGCGCTTGACGCAGCACTGACACAGATAAGGATTGGCATAGGGACTGAACAATGCGTGTCTAAAACATAATAGGCTATAGAATCGGCAAATGACCCTCCTTCGAAAATGAAGCAGTTTAGATGTATGTATCCGATGGGTGTTAGAAACATTGTTGAGAAAACAGTTTGAAAGTGGGAAGGGATAAAGTATATCTAATTGAATGCCTAATGGAATGTCGACATGTTTGCTTATCAAGGTGATGGCATGCAATGTGTCTGTGCTGTGTAAGGGAGGCATGGTATCACAAGTATGACACTGACACAAAAGATACAATTTGTAAAACCTTTATTCAATTTTTGGGGTTTGGAAAAACTCCTACTTTGCCCTATAGCTAGGATGGCAGTAGCCTCTACCGTCAAATAATAAATAAAACAGTCTTAGTTGAGTCTGTCAAATCAAAATGGCCTACAGTAACAAAACCTAATTCCTGCCCTATCTCTTGTACAAAAAGTGTGTAAAGGCGAATTAGTGATGGAATATAAAGTATAAATGTGGCTGAGTCAGCTCTCCTGCCCACGTTAGACAGCACAGTGTAAGGCGGTCCCTGGAGACAGGATGGCACACTCTGGCTCAGGTTCTCAAAACAAAGGGAGTTCAAAACGTGGATCGAAGCCCGCTTGGCCTTCCATGTTAAAGTCTCTCTTTCCAGCTTTCAAAACACAGTTCAACACAACTTTCACGCTGGTCTCTCTCAGTCGGGCTCGGACTTTCAAAGCAAAAAGTTCACGTAGGTCTCCCCCAGTCAGGCTCGGACCTTTCAAACACATCACTTGTAGGGGCTCCCTTCCCCAAGCTTAATTCACATCCTTTAGAGCCTATTTTCCCCTAACTTATCACACCGGTCTCTCTCTGTTGGCTCAGACCTTTTCCTGATGTCGAAAAATTTTGAATGTGAGTGGCTTCTACTATAGTCCTCCGCAGGGACACTTCGTCTTTCCTTTCAGCTCACACTCTTGTGTTATTTGCCCCAGTGTCTTTTGGTCTGGGTAGTTCGATGTCATACGCACAAAAGTTCAATGATCATCTTTTCACTCCCCCCTTTTTCTGGGGTTAACTTTGATCAGTTTGCTTCTTATAGTTCTTTCACTTTATCGCTTCATAACAAAAACATTTCACCTTTCACTGAGACTTTCAAATGCACTCCTTGCTTTTACCGGACCACTCTGCTACTCGGTATTGCTGGTTTCACAGCTATCGGTTTTTCAAAGGTCACCACAGGTCTGCCTTCCTTCGCGTCTCATCCCTCGCGTGCAGCCTTCAATTGTGCGATATACTGTTGCAACTTCAATCTTTGCTTAACACACACCAGTCTTTCATGTCGATCGCCAACTCACCGGCTGTGTGCATTCCTTTATTGTCTTGGCAGTTTTAATTCACGAGTCAAGCTTCATACCACAGGCTTGGCCTCGCCTCCCCAACTCTGGGAGGGTCACTTGCGTCCTTGAAACACAATGCAGTCTTCTTGTCTGGGATCTGGCCTTCTCCACGTGTCTTTCACAGCCTTTTGGAGGCAATGACCTCCTGCAGGGAACTCCTCGGGTTCTCTACCCTTTGCTCTTGTCAATCTGTCCGTCGCTCTGCTCCAGTAGGTTTGCTTTCGTCCCGGAAGTTCTGCTCTTGCTCGTGTTCCACCTTGCTCAAAGTGTGTCTCTTTGTTCCGCCTTTTATCTGTGTGGGGAAAGCTAATAGGTATCAGATGTGTGCACTTAAAGTCGTGCCTGACTTTGCCTGACCCGATTAGCGAGTCATGTCCAATGAGATATGTAAGGGTTAGCCTCGCCATCTGTTGCCTCACCCCAACTCCCCAAAGACCCTTCACCCAGGTGATCCTCCTGCACTGGTCCACCCCCAGGGTCTAGATCCAAAGACGATGGCCGTGCCCTGGCCACCGGAGAGAGAGATCCCCGGGGACTAGTAGGTGAGACACCCTTTGGTTTCTCACAGCGGTAATCACATGTATTACAGAATCTGTAGCAGGACTGATCATCATGCAGCAACTGACAAACCCCAAACTATTTAATTCGAATAGATTTTGAATAAAAATACATGTTTTAAATGTTAATACAAATCTGTTGTTTATAGAAATCTGGTTGTGTTTTTATGTTTAGCGGTTATGGGGTGAACATGTCTGGCTTGAAGCTGTCGAAAATATGTTATGATGGAGGAGGTGTTGGCAGTTGTGAAGGGGTTGACAGCCTGTGCCGTAAACTGCAAACCAATGGTGAGAAGGTGTCACATAGACAGCTGTCAAGGAATGGCTTTCGGGGGAAGAGACCTACACGCTGCACAAGCCAGCCCGGAAACATTTTAAACGACGAATGACCGTGGTATTTGACATCGATCAACAATGGCAGGCAGATATTATGCATTTGAGCCAGTTTTGTGAAGACAACAATGGTTTTCGCTATATTCTAGCCGTCATCGATATTTTATCAAAATACGCCTATGACGAGGCTTTAAAGAACAAGACTCGTCACAGAGTAGCGACGGCGTTTAAACGCATATTTAAGAAAGGCAGAGTCCCCCTAAACTACATTCGGATGCTGGTAAAGAGTTTTTAAATAAGCCGCTGCAGGGCCTTCTTAAGCAACATGAGGTGCATCAATTTTTAACACACTCTGAAGTTAAAGTCTCTATTGTAGAATGTTTTATACGCATCTTTAAAACTGGCGATTCTTCACGGCTAAAACTCTAGTAGATATGTGTAGGTGTAACCCGCATTTATAAATGTGTACAACAACATGCATCAAAGAGCTATGAAAACCACCCCAGCTGGTGTAACACCGCAGAATTCCCTGGAGGCCTGGAAAAAACTAGTACAGGGAAAGAATTTTTAAAACGATAATACTTTTGCCCCTTAAAATGGGGGATCATGTGCAGATCTCAAAACACAAGGTAGTCTTTACAAAGAGGTATGAACAGAACTAGAGCAATGAGATCATATTCATAGATGGAGTGGCTCGGCGGGTGGGTCTTTATATATATATATAGTTTAATTGATTACACGGATGAGGCTGTTATAGGTATTTTTTATAGGGAAAAGATCCAGTGAGTAAAGATCAACAGAGAGTTTTAGAATTGAAAACATCATGAAGAGAAAAGGTTGTGGAGCCAGGAAGCACCATCTAATCAAATTGCTGGGGTGGCCTGATAAATTCAACAGTTGGGTACCCGCTGGATCCCTCGAGGCCACGGCTGTGTAACTGTGCAGCATGGGGTCTATACCTTTTTACATTATGCTCCCCAACAACGATTCAGCCGATACATTTCCAGAGAACAAAATGTCCAACTTTACCACGATGCTGGCCAAACCTGTAAATTTGGAGGGGCAATGGACGGTGGTGTCCTACTGAAGTTCAGTACATTTGATTGTGGGACACTTTTTCCTCAGGGGAAGCCCCGTTTATCACAAAACGAACAAACCCTCTGAGGCTCTGTCCGGGCGGGTTCCCTGTGGGGCATTACCCAAATATACAGGAACTTGTCAGAGTCATCAACAAAGCCATATCAATTATACCCAAGTACAGCGATACGTAGCTGCAGCTAGACCCGTACCAGCAGAACGTTTTTCTACAGTGTCCAGACGCATCTGTTTCAACAACAGGGAGACTGCATAACATATTGGGAACCGTGCCATACAGGAGTTGAGATCTAAGCATTTTGTCAGGTTTGCGAAGAGCAAAAAGTGGTTACAAACGGAGGAGTTTTATCATAGAGTGGTGGGGGGCCAGAAGGTGGGCCATTATCATCACTCTGTTAAAATCTCTTGGTGTGCAGTGGGCATAGTACCTATTAAAGATGCATAGAAATTCACAAACCCATATAAAGGGCACAAACACTATTATGTAAGGTGAATTTAACAGATGGTTTTGATATACAAAAAAAGTTTAATATACAAAAACAAAAATTACAGTGAGGTAATGATTGGAAACCATGTCCTACTACCGGGATGGCAGGGGCGCTTTCTTATTCAGTCTGACTTGCTTGGTTAGAGCAGGTTACAAATATTCACTTTAACTTAAATCTGGTTCATTTATCATTTTCAGTGCAGGATTTATTATTGATTTATTTTATTTGTTTGATAATGTGTTTATTGATTGATTTTAGAGTTTATTGATGTTGGAGTTTATAGTGTTTGGGAAGTTTTCAAGTGTACTGTATGTTGAACCATGAATGAATTATCGATATTATGTAAATGTTTGATTCATTTTATGTAAGACCAGCTTGTTCATCCAATTCATAAAAATAAAAATAAATATTAGGTTCAAAGAGAGTCAAGCCAGGGTTCAAGTGTTTCAGGCTTTGGGTCCTCCCAAAGTCTCCTTCGTGTTTGATTTCCAATTCCTACCTCCTTTGATTCAGGGCCGCCTCCTTGAAGTATGGACAGTCACTCACAGTGTCTGAGTTTGATAGTGTCCGCCCCAGACACTCACAGTGTCTGAGTTTGATAGTGTCCGCCCCACACTTCTTTCTTTGACTTCACCCAGGGAGATCCCCTTCAACCTGGCTTCTGTAGTAAACACTCCACCGAGACTGCAGTCATGCATTTCTCCAATTTTCTCTCTAATGCTCACCCCTCCAAACTCTCTTCTGTAGTCATCCTTCAAGATCTCTCTGCCATTTTTGACACAGTGCCCACTCCTCTCCTGGTGTCCAGTCACTGTCCAGGACCTTGGGTTTCACATATCTGCCCTAGCCTGGATTGTCTCCTACCCATAAGGTGGCTCCTTTAAATATCCCGTTACTCACAAACATCTGAACCCTCGCCTCGTGCTGTCGGCATATGCAAGAGGGCCGGGCGGATAGCTCAGGGGCAACGCGCTCCCCTTGGAAGCAAGACGACACAGGGCAACACAGGTATGATCCCCGGGTCCGGGATTAGAAACCTCTGGGTATTAAGCATGTTATAAATAACCCATTACAATTACAATTACGAGGATCAGTTGGATCTCTGCTCTTCACCCTCTATAACTTTGCCCATGGAAGACGTATCTCGTCTTTTAACATTCACTATCACCTCTTTGCTGATGCCCATCTGCCTCATGCTGAACTCTTCAAAAACCCAGTCACTTTTTCCCAGAATCCAATGCCATGCCTCCCCTCACCCAACTTCTTCCCCCATGATTTTCTTGCTCTCGTGCCCCAGGCTCGCAACGATAGGGTCCTCTTTGATAATCACCTTCAACTGCAACCATACACTATCATCACCTCTGCTGCCCCTACCATCCTTCTCACTATTCAGAAAATGCTTCAATTTCTTACTCACAACAACAAAAACTCTAATCTCCACCCTTGTGATCAGAAAACTAGAATACTGCTTGTGTCTACTCCTTGGCCTTCCCCTCTACTCCTTCCTCTCACTAGACAAAGTCCTCAACTTCGCTATCCACACTCTCTACAACCTACCCAAATCCTCAGACACTTCTCCCTACCAACACCATGCTGCTTGGCTCTCCATGCACAACCACTCCCTTCTCAAGTTCCATCTCCGAGTCTACAAAGCTATCAATGGTATTACTCCTCATTACTCTCCTGATTGTATCTCAGGTTACTCACAGTCTTGTTCCCTTTGCTTCTCTGCACTCAACCTCACTGTCCCATGCCAGCGCGTGCGTCCTCTCACTTGCACTCTTTCTCCCTATGTGCTCCGCTCGACTGGAACCCAAAACGGAGCTCCGCCCGCCCTTTCCTCCATCGTCCCTACCTGAACAAACCACTCCCTCCAGTGCTGCGTAATCATGTAATCATGTAATTGTGCACATTTGTACAACACTCCTTGATAGTTTAAAGTACTTGCCCCCCTAGGTTAACCTGTTTCTGTCATCGTTTTGTTTTGTCCTGGGTCTACGTCGCCCTTTCTTCACACCCTCATAAACTGGTTCAACCCTTGTTCCCATCTTCGTGCTATTATACCGGCTCCCTTCTGGGAAATGCCTGCGCTACCTGTAAATCTGTGAATACGTGATTGTAAGTCATTTCTGATCTAATTTGTCATCCCTGTCCATCAAATAAATACAAATACAAAAACAGTTCCAGGAAAGGAGCCTTTTCAACCGGTGCCTGAGACTGTGACCCTCACACTTATCAGCCGCTCCCCATCCTCATGCAATCCAGAAACGAATATCGACCCTCCTCATCAAGGATCACTTTCTTCACACCCTGTAAAATACTCCCTTCAAATCCACCCAGACCAGTGTCCTCCTGATGACCACCCCTTGCAGTTGCACCCCTGTTTCACCCCACATTCCCTCTCAGCCATGCTACGTGCACCCCACTAAGTGTAAATGTTAACCAGTCCTTGCGACCCTTCATCGTAGGCCAGTCGTTTTCCTGCACATAGTATGGTTAGTTGTTCACATTCTTGGTATAGGTGAGGAAATTCAACACTTGGTTTTTTTGTTATGGTGGGCTAACTGTGGCTTCATTATACTTGGTATAAGTAGTTCACAGAATCATGGGTTGTATCCTGGACTCTGATGGGAAATAAACTTGACCATGCTCATTGTCATTCTTCTTCTTCTCAGACACAACAGTGGGTGTGGGCGGTGGTGGAGACCAGGAACATCTCATATCCTTGACCGTGTTCGGTTGTTTCTCCCGACTCATCGGTAGCTACAACCTGCACCTCTCCTCCTTCTGCCCCACATCCAGTGGACTGAGCGCCCCCCTTCTCCGTCTGTACTGCCAGAGCATGAACTTATTATCTCGCACACCAAGGTCAGGTGTGGCAGAAGGCAGTGCTGAATCCAAGGTTGACCCCTTCAATTTGCCACACACAATTCTAGCATCCCTGGTGCACACGGCAGCTTCTGTGGCTGATTATAAAACCCTCTTGCACCACGCCTCCCCCTTCCCCTGCCTTGTTTATATGCTCCAGACGTGGCACGCAAGATGGCTATTTCTTTTCCCTAGCTACAAGAAGACAGCACAGGTGCTGCACCGTGGCACGCAAGATGGATATTTCTTTTCCCTAGCTACAAGAAGACACCACAGGTGCTGCACACTTAGTTATAGCCACTGAATCTGATCACCGGCCTCCAAGCAACTCTAGGATGTACTCTTTGCTATTATTCTCTCTAGCCATAAACAGACAAGACACACTGTTACAGTAAATGAATTATAATCTCCTGCCTCCAACCAGCTCTAGGATTTTCTCTTGGCTAGTATTCTCTCTAGCCATAAACAGACAGCACACTCAGTTACAGTCACTGCATTATAATCTCCTGCCTCCAACCGACTCTAGGATTTTCTCCTGGCTAGTATTCTCCCTAGCCACAAAAAGGAGGCACACACAGTTACATTCCCTGAATGGTAATCTTCTGCCTGCCTCCAACCAAAGGCTGGGATTTTCTTCTTCATAGTCACCGACAAGAAATGTCAGATGTGTGTATGTCTTGCAAGATGTTCACTGGGATTTTCTGACCCACAGTGGCCACTGAAAGATGGACGATCCTATTGCATCTTTCTATCCCTCCCTTAACTAAATCTGGAAAACCCAGCTTCAATTTTCCCACCACTTAACCCATTGTAGCAACCTCCTGTCTCTGCCCAAAACTGAATATGAACTTCAAATGTATGGCAGGTAGGACTGAACGCAGCTGAACCAGCCCATCGGAATGCAGAAGGAAGTTCAACATCAGCAGATCGGTAGACATTTAGATGATCTCAGAGTTTCCCTCAATAAGTTCAACCGGCTTACTCGAAATGTTTCTGAATGGACGCCCAACCCAGTAAGCAGAAGAGACAAGGCCCAAGCTGATTCAGGCCACGCTGGGCATGCTGGGAGGCCAGGGTCTTACAGCCGAGCAATACATTGCATGAATAGGTGAGAACGTGCAAGACATACTGCCCGGCAGGAGTGGGGCTCAGGGTTAAGGTGCCGTCGCCCACAACACATGCCAAATTTCAAGGGTTTTGTTGTGTTAAACAATCAACTTCACTTCAACTATAAAGTATTTTCAACAGAATTTCAAAGGGGTTTTTGTGTTGAACTCTTTCAACTTTATTTTCTGTTAGCTATATTTACTGAATTACAAGTTTTTTATGCCATATCATAAATAACCTTTAGAAACAAAGTTTTTTCTTTTCCTATCATCACAGATGTCATATTCAGCATTATCAGCACGTTTCTACGCTACACCAGACACCACAGGATTTGTTTCTAGATAATGGGTTTGTGGCTTATGGTCATGGCCACGGTCAGGGGCCCCCAGAGATGAGGGATCGGGAAAAGAATTGGTTCAGAATGTGGGATTCTTTTTTTACAAGCTGTGTACTGCAAAGGCAAGGTGCAAAACAAGGTGTTAGCCATTTACACCTTACTTTTGCACTCCAGGGAATTTTGGTGCCATTTGCGGCAGTGAAGGAGCACAAGAAGGAATTAACATTTCCGCTGTGCTTTCCTTCTCCGAAGTGCACCGGTTTCGAGCCAACTTGAGATTTTCATGCAAACGTTAAACCAATGGAGTCATATGGAATCCAACTCTTTCTGCACCTGGGGAAAGAATGCAGATTCCATGGGAATCCATAGGAAATGCCGTCTCCAAAGCATAGTTTACAGGCGGTGTTCCTTTTTATTTTTACAAAACAGAGAGTAACAGCGAAGGGTAAACACAATTTCACCTTGGTTTTACTCTTCACTTTAAAACTCAATTTTTGGGATGTTTCAAATTGCAAGCAGGGAGCCCGACAGCATGCAAGTACTACCATTGGTGGTCCTGGCTCGGATTGGTTTATAAGCTAATAACCCCATGGTCGAACCCAAAACGCAAAATGCTACTGTGGGCCAGTTTTTTGGGTCAAAGTCAGGCACTTTTTTGGGCAATGTGGATCAGTTTGATGAGTTACTTCACTCTGCGGCTAATTGTTTTGACCAGTGTTGCTGAATAAATATTCTTTAAAATGTACAATTTGCATCACATTGTGTCAAAAACTTCCTCCTTGGGTGCTATTCAAACAGCATCACAGAAGGAATGAATTCTCATCTGCAACGGCCGCCTGCATGCAATTAACATTGATTTTAAAATGACCCTTTGGTGATTGATTGATTGATTGATTGTTTATTTGTATAGCGCCTATACACAATGGGCCTCATTACACGGTAGGCGGTAAGGGTTTACCGGTACCAGTATTTTACTGGTACCGGTAAACCCTTACCGCCTTACTACGAGGTCCCTTTTCGGGTTGGAGAATTTAACGCCTGCTTTTTGCAGGCGTTAAAAAACAACCCGCCAAGGGACCAGGGAGCTAATTACGGTACCGCAATTTGCGGTGCGGTAATTAGCACCTTCCCCATTCCCATTATGCCCTATGGGGCAAGAATGGGGAAGGGCAATGGGGGTAGGGGGAATTACCGCCCCACCAAACTTGGAATAGGGCGGTAATTCCCCTTTCCACCAAGGCAGTGCCGGTATTTTACCGGCATGGACCAAGGTGCTAATAGCAGCTTGGTCTACCGCCGTCCGTGTAATAATGTGTTTCAAAGCGCTTCAAGGAGGGAGGGCACATGGGAGAAAAACAAATTACATTCTTACAAGTCCTTGAAATAATTCAGAATGTGAAATAACTATCGTACTAGGCCTGGCGACATTTCTGATAGTGCATGCGCTGAAACATTTATGGAGGGGGAGGGAAAGAACATGAGAACAAACAAGCAGTAACATTACTATGCCTGGCGACAATTGATGTAGTGCAAGTGAAAAACAAGAGGAAGGGGAGGGTGGAGTGGGGGCAGGGGAGGAACAAAAAAGTGACTAACGACTATTCTGTTTGGTCTGGTGGCGGTTCAGAATAGAGTATGATGGGAAAAAGGGAGGGGAACAAGTAGGGTAGGGCGGGACAGACAGGCTGCTCCGATGCTCCGTTTTGTTCTCATTTCAATTTACCACAAAATGACTGTGAGAAAGGCTCCCTTCGCTGAATAAAATTATGGCCGGTTTTCTTTTCTGGAAAGCCTCAGTGGCTGCAATGCACCACCAGGGATATATACACGTATTATTTGGCTCTGGGGCAACCCCTTTTCCATTAAATTAAGAAAAGAAACCTACTTGATGGATTTACACCAAACCTCCAAAAGGCACATCGGCCCTGCCTTGTGACCAACTTGTTTCTTATTTGTCACAAATCCCGCCCAGTAGGTCTTGGAGTGCACGCACCTAAAGTAGGCATCTCTTCCCATACGTCAAAAATAATGGCGACAGTCCATGCAAAGCTAAAACCAGGACTGGACTATCGTCTCCCATATGGAATGGGTAATGTTGCAATGTATGAATTAGCGTTGAACGGACTGTGCTAATGAATAGGCTGTTCTGTCATTTGGCATGGTATAAAACTTAAAACATATATACATACATGATCAGAACTTTCTGGCAATCTGTAAGACTTGCTTGTATGTTTGTGTACGCGAGAGACAGAGAGAGAGGTGGACAGAGACGCAGAGAAAACCTTATATTCTTTTCAATATTTTCTTATCCAAGCAGAAATCAAGAAATAAGTCCCATGTATTAATTGGCAGCGAGCTCATTTGATACTCATGGCTATATGCACAGCTATCTATCTACATAGGGCCCCCCCCATCCCAAATGTTTTATTTTGGGCTATGCATAGTCTAGGATGGCTTCAGTCCTTTTTCTAATGTTTACCTTTACTATGGGCCGATGGCGTCCATGTTGGATCTGGATTGTGAATGATTCCACACAATAAAGTATTGCATTGTTTGTACCCCTTGGGTGCACCCCACCAATGACTGTGTATATCGCGCTTCTGTTACATAGTCCTATGGAGACTCAGCTCACATTTCTTAGCCCCCTGCACATTGCTTGCACCCCACCACCCCCTTTGCTGGGAGGACTTGGAAATCCCTCTGGAGAACACACCCTGTTGTCAGACTATATAGGTGCATGTCTTGTCTTGCCTGCACTCCCTGATCAGATTCCTGGCACCTGAGCATGTCTTTGCATACGCCGCCCAAAACCAGTTTGACAACAACATGACAAAATATCACATACCATCCTCTGTTTCCAAACAGGTCTGATCTTTTCTAGGAATCCATGCATGCGAACTGCCTGCCTCCACTTCCCAGTCCCTGGCAGGGGTGGACTGGCCTATAGGGAACTCTGGAGATTTCCCAGTAGGCCCCTGCACCCTGGGCCCAGGGGTGGACTGGCTTATAGGGAACTCCGGAGATTTCCCTGTAGACCTCTGAAGACTAGGCAGCAGTGACTGGCCTATAGGGAACTCTGAAGATTTCCCAGTAGGCCTATGCACCCTGGGCAAGGGTGGACTGGCCTATAGGAGACTCTTGAGATTTCCCGGTAGGCCTCTGCACCCTGGGCAGGTGTGGACTGGCCTATATGAACTCTGGAGATTTTCCAGTAGGCCTCTGCACCCTGGGCAGGGGTGGACTGGCCGATAGGGAATTTTGGAAATTTCCCAGTAGGCCTCTGCACACTGGGCCTCTTTGGAGTCGTAACCTATTTTATTTTCAAATGTTCTCATAGGAAAAGGGTTGGGCTTGCAGAAAATTTGTAATTTGGGGCCACTTTGAACATTATTTCCAGGGACTCTTTTGGTTCCCAGTCCAACCCTGGCCCCTGGCAGTCTTTGTACTCTGCAATCTTTCTTCCACATTTCATTTCAAATGATTTAATTTTTGAAGTTTTCTGGAGCACGTGCCATATCTTTGGCGACATCAGGGCGCTTTACAGGTCATATCTGGAGACATTTCGAGAGACAAACAGCACATTACAACGGGAGCAACAGCACACAATCCAGTAACTTATTCGAGTGCTTGTGCACAAATAACATCTTCTCCCAATCAGTAAAAGGCGGGTATTCGGTCTCGGAGTCACAGAGCCTCTTTCTGATGATTGAGGGGAATCCGCTGGAAATAACACCCGCGATTCCGTGTTCGTGAGTGGGGCGGTAATTGCATGGAGTGCACTAATAGATGCGGAGACTGCATGCAGAGTCCAGCTCAGGTACAGGAGGGCGGAGCGACCTTTGACGGGCCCATGGGATCAGAGCTCACCCTCGAGTACTTTAAGACGAGATAGCGGCACCTTGAGGTGGATGGGTGCAGGGTTCTCTTATTCCAACACCAATCAATAAGATCAACTCAAATGGTTTGGCAAAGGGAAGTCCGTTTAAAGACAAGTACAAAAAACAGGGAAACATTAGGAAATCATCAGTGATGCGATCGCCCGTCTCGCTTCAACTTCCCCAATCTTCATACAAACAGCAATTCTTATAGGCAAAAGTCATCATCATTGACGTGTAACACTCGAAAGTTTGTCATGCAAGTCTATTGGTTGGAAAAGGTAACTTAAGTATAGGTACTATATCTGTATATGGTAACGGAGTGTGGGGATTGGATAACTCTTATCGGGTGGGCGTCTACGCCCATCCCTCTACATCATCCATGCTAGACGTCACTACAAGTACGACGTCTCATTGGTTCTACTAGCTATAGGACCCTAGATTATTTGGTCCATTGTGATTGGTTCGGTTACACCCCCAAGCATAAATCTCCACTTTAATTAGCAGCATGCAGAATGTTCACCCAGATGCGGCATGCCCCAAGATTCAACCTGCCTCCCTTCCATCAATCAGTACTTTAGGGCTATGTGTCAATTAGTTGGCTGAGGATGGCCTCTAAACTGTAGTTTCTTATCAGGGAAAGTTATGGCATCCTCTGGTTTTGAGTGACATCAGACATTGTACCTCTTCGAGCTTGGCTGGTCACGTGTCTGTACACCGTGAAGCTGCTTCATTTTCCATCTATTTGCGTATTTGATTCTCTCTTCGGCCTTGCCACCTGCCTGGGCCTCCTTATCTCGACCTTCACAGGCAGGCTGCTAAGCTCTTAAGTTTTGATTCTTCGGAGTTGCTGCTCTCCTCCCTTCCTTGGGCTGACCTCGATTTCCTAGGCATGAGCTGCTTCTTGCTAAGTTTCGATTCCGCTCTTTCATCTGGCTTTGTGCTGGTATATGAATCTTGGCCCGTTTGGCCCCTACCATCCTGGGCTTAATTCTGCTTTCATGTAGAGTGGAATGCACTTATATAATGTGCTTCATTGAGGTAGATATATATATAGTTGGCGCTTGCCGCTCTATTCTTCTACTAAGCATAGCAAGCCTTACTGTTTTCTTAGCTTCTTGAATTACAAGCCTATGTACAGGCGTTAGCTGGTTGCATACTTTCATCCCCCTTTATGGTTACGTTTCGACATTGTCTCTTCTTCTATATCTGTGATATCCAGAGCCTTGCGGTACAGCAGTTGGATCCCTTACATCCTGGAGGAATAAAACTTAGAGACTGTTACCCAGAGAAGGGAGTGGAGACGCTACACCTTCCCTTATTGCAAGAGTCCCCCAGACATTATAGGGGATGCATCCCGTCCTTTGAGCCACAAAAACATACAAGGTGGCGTCTATCTACCCTAATCCTGACTTGAGAAACGCCATAGGACATTTGGATGCTGTAATTTGTCCAGATAGAGAAGGAAAGAGGAAACTCTAGAATTCCTAAAGAAATTGGGAATCTGCAACAAGTATCAGAACAGGCCCCAGATTTATTAATGGAAAAGAGAGGGTTCTCTCCCCAACTAAAGAAGATTTTTAATTCCGGCACAAGACACTTCCCCCTGAAGAATGTACTACATGTCTGTATATCAAGGACGGAAACTTGTGCAAGTCGGGTTGTTTTGAAATACACTAACAGAAAATAGGCTGAAAGTAGTGAAGCTTAGGAATCAAGGTGTGATATGTACACACATTTTGTGATCCTTAAGAAATTATTGCAACATTACTCACCCATGGTGTTCCTACTGGTGTTGTTTTAACATATTGTATATGTCTTATGCACTATGATAATTTTTATGATTGTTTTATGAAATTTATTAATTCTTAACCAATAAAATGTTGTGATAATTAATTCCACTTGAAGTGGGAAGAGTGTTATATGACACCCAATAGAATATCAGACTTTCTTTTTGTATGGAAAAAGTTTCGTCTTAGTGTGTCATCTTTTGGTTGTTGTTCGTTCATCTGTACGTCTGTCCGGGCCTTCGCGTCATCACCATTCGCCATTGGGACAGTTTGAAAGTAGTCTTCATGTCGTGTCAGCTGTTGGTACGGTTGTCTCAATGGGTACCGTGCTGCCCCTGGTTTTCTGGTAATTGGCACTTCAACCAGTATTGCTCTACCGATGGGAACTGGACAAAGCCCTAGCGCGGCTCTCTGCTGGTTTATTTGCTCATCACACGTCACATATCTCGGCGAGTATGTTCCTGGTATTTCAAAATGGGTGGCTGGAGTGCAGGGCATATCTGGGACCTCCTCTACACTCCCCCCTCTGGTCGGGTCATCGACCACTTCTCCTTCCTCCTTTGGGTTCACCTTACTTATTTCTTCTGTATTCATTTCTTCTTCAGCTTCTGGGTTTGTACATGATGGTGTGAAGGAGTGTCTCTTTGGAGTCCAAATTTGTATCACTCCTTTCAAACTTTCTTCTGTTTTTACATGTTCGTCTTCGTTCCAGGTCATTAACTGGCATTGTCCATTTGGGCTACAATAAATCCATTTTCCTTCACGCTTTATTCGTTTCCTGGGATACACAAATTTTGTTCCTTCTGGCGCATATTCGCTGGCCTTCACGAATTCTCTTATTTCTTCATCAGTCAGGTCTCTGGGTTGCCATCCTGGTTTGACATCAATCATGATCTTCATCCCTATGGCTTTCTTTGCAGTTTTCTGGCATTGTGAGATAATTATCTTAATAACACAAAATCCTAATAGTATCATCAGTAGCAGGGCTCCCAGGAACTTGAATATGTCTGCCATCCATTGTGGGACCCATGAGAATAGTGTTCCAAACCAGCTGTCATCATCAACTTCGTCAGTTTCATCAATCATCTGGTTCTGTAGGTTTGTCAGCATGCTTATGGCTTCTGTTAAAGTTCAATTTTCTTTGTCATGAGAAGGTTTAAATGTGCAACATGATTCTCCGATTTTTGCACAAACTCCTCCATCCATCGCTGTGATCATGTCAAGCACATATCTGTTCTGTAGAGTCATCAGTCGGATTGCTCTTAGCTCTTCCTTGATTGCGTTGAATCCCTTTATTGTCGAGTTGATGGTTTGCAGTAATTCACAACGGTTGATTTGCAACCACTTAGTATTTGCTCCAACCTGGAATCTTGGCATGATGATCATTGTGAACACAGATGAGGTGAGGCTGAAGAGCCTGTGCTCATATGGGATTGCATGGAATGCTTCTTCTGATTCAGCAGAAAAGTAATTTTCTCTCTTCCTTCGGGATACCAGCTCAGCAGATCTCCTTTTCTCAGGTGAGCAACTGCTTTCGGGAAACTGTCAATCTTCAGGTTGCTTTTCGGGATCACTAGTGCAAAACGTGGACGTTCACTATTGTGCATATGCCTCCCCAGTTTTTCGGCAGTCTTATGTATGCTTTGGATCCACACGCCCAGTAATGATCCATAATTACAGCGATTCCGTGAGTCATGCCTGGAGCTTCAAAGATTCGTCTGCAGTTCTGATTCTCTCCCATCTTCCTTGTGCCATTGTTCCTGAAGCACACTTTTGGGTTTTCCAGTGGCACTATCTGCAGGGGTCCTCCTCTGTCTTCGACCCATGTTAGTAATTTTGTGAGTTTCAGCCATAAAGGTTTGCACAATCTCTGAGAGTTCTCTATTGCTTCCTTATAGGCTCCAAAGACCATCCATGCTCGGCAGATCGCCACTCCTTCTTCCCATCTGTCTGGTGAAAGCACTGTTCCCCAAATCTGCATTTGGCCTCTGTTCTTCCAATTTTTTGCCTCTTCTGGAGTTCTTCCTTGGACATTTAGCTTTGGGTTCATTTCCCATCTGATTGCTGCCCCTTTAACTCCAGGCTTCTCGTACCTGATCACGTGATTCCTTGTATGGGCTCTGTTTCTCATCTTAATGTCCTGTATATAATCATCTTCATCGGGGTAATTTGTCTCGGTTGCCCATATCGATGAGGCATCCCTCCCCATAAACTGCCCTCTGGTGTTGCACATTGCTACATGTGACAAACAGTGTGCTGTCGGGACATCAATTTCTACAGCGACAAAGATCTTGGATTTCCCCATGCTGTACGGTAGGAGTGCACAAAGGAAGCATTCTCCTTCTGATTACTTCTTCCAACTTCTTTCATGTGCTGGTACCAAATTTTGTTTCCTAGATGTGCTGTGCTGTCCAGGTAGTCATTCAGTTCATTGGTATCTTCATGCAGGCTCCTCTTGATTCTTAGTGTCTTCCTGTAGTTTGCTATAACTACATCTCTATACGCGTCTGTGTGGTTTTTCCTTGCTGGAGGACTCTCGGGCATGCTGGTCGATGGAGCAGGTTTCTGTATCTCCATCGATGTGGTAGGTGGAGGTTTTGCAACTCTCTCTTTCTCTTCTTGCATTCTTTTCCTGCCCTCTATAAGTGCTTTTATTAGCCACCAGCCTGTCACCGGCCCAGTGCATGGCTGCATCGTGGGCCTGGTACTTGTTCCTTGTGTTGGAACCTGTGTGATTGTCAGTACAGTCTCTGCGGTTTTATTTTTCAGTTCCTCATGCCGTTTCTTTGCTCTAGCTATAAACGGGAATAAATGATCTATCAACATTTGTGTCTTTGCAGTGAATTCTCCTACAGCCGCTTCTGTCTTTTAAAGGCCTTTTGTTAAGTCTTCTTTCGTTGGCCTTTCTGTCTCTTTCATTATTTTCTGTGACTGATTGATCGGTAGGCAATCTCATGCTCTTGATTGCCTTCGCTTGAGGTCCTGTGGCCATTGGCACATGCCCTGGTTCGTGTGCATTCAGTGTGTGGGTGCGTGTATTTGTCAGTGCTATGTTTTCTTTCATTCTTTCATTCTGTGCTGACCCTGTCTCCAGCTCTTTTCTTCATTCATTACCTCAAGTGTGCATGTGTCACTGTTAATTGCATTCATTTTCAGTTCATTTACTTTACCATCAGATTTTCTCGGGACTGGAATAACTATATAGGGTCTGGGTGCTTTTGTGGGACTCATGTGTACATCATCAGGTGGGTGCACTGAAATTGGAACGCTTCGTGCACCAATAAAAAATGCAGTTCTGATCGTTAATGACAACAAAATAATGATAAACACAATGCATAGATACATGATAGTCCAGTAGGTAAACCGGCAGCACTTCCTTTCAGAGAAGCGGGGGTGCCCCTCTGTTTGTGGGAGGACCAGGTTACTGTTCTGGGCCCCCATCTTGATCATAACAAAATGTCAATGTTTATTCTTTTCCCCCAATTCACTGTTGTGCTCGAACAGTTTGTATCATAAAGTGTCTGGTGCTTCACAAGTGTCCCCCCTCTTGCGGGTGACGATTGTCTCTTGATAAAGGATGCATTGTCCTTGATAGACTATGGAAAAATAGATTAGGCTAACACTTCGATAAGTCACTTTTACTGTGTATATTAAAAGTTGGTGAGTTCCCAGTCCCCCCACAATCTGCTTCAGTCCTGAGGACATGCTGAAAACTGTTCAATGTGAAGAAATGAGAAAAATGGCAATCAAAACAAATAAAGGCGAAGTTCTTGTCTCTGCTCCCTTGATCTGTCCCTCGGCGGAAAGATGAAGTGCTTGCCTCGTCTTCCTCGATCTGTCCCTTGGCAAAAGATTTCACTGGAATCTCCTCATATAATCTCTCTGAAAGTTGGACAGCTCCACTTGCAGCATGAAACCATGGAGGAGCGTTCCCATCTGTGCGACGTCAGCTGGATCTCTGATGAAGGTGAGGACGTCAACCTTGGCAGGCCTCCCCACCATTTCTGGAAAGTCAGTGACTAGGCAAAAGAGGACGTTGTGCGCCAGTCGGCTGTCCTCAGGTGACAGGGACATTTGTCTTGCCTTGCTGGGTTCAGGATTATAGGCTCTTCCCTTGACGTGAACAATGCTTGCACTTTCCTGATGCGTGGATTGCAACCAAATAACTTAGCTTGGTCCACAGCTGGCTCAAGAGTTCAGAGTTTGCTGGATCTCGAATAAACGTGAGATTTTCTGTGGTTCTCCCGACAATAGCTGGGCACTCCTCTATGATGCGAAAGAAAAGCGTATTGACGAGTTCATCTATAATTGTCTGTGGTGGAAGCATTTGTGTCCTTATCGCTGTATTCGGGTAGTCCGATGAAGGCTTCCGCGATGACGCTAAGTAGTTGCCAGATTACTTTCTTGTTGGCAGGATCCTGGATAAAGTCTGTGACACTGGTAAGCCTCCCTACCAGCGACAGATATGATGCCAACACTAACTGGAAGTAAGTGAGTAGGTCCTCTGTGATGTTTCTGCTGGGGGACACCATAAATGCTGCCAAACAAGGTCTTGATATTTGATGATTCAGGATACTGTGTATAGCTCTTAAGGTAAAAGTCCTTGATCAATGTCTGTTAGAGTCTTGTTTCTCAACAATGTTTAAATGTGGTTTGGTTTACAAGTTTGTATCAACAAAACGTGTTGTGGCTTAAATGTGCAATTTTCTTCTTCACCCTGCAACTAGGATGCACAGGGTGTCCATTTTATGTCCTTATCCCCCTGTTTTCTTAGAGGAAATGTCCGGTTTAAGCCACAACTTGCACAAGGGGTTCTTTGTCTTGGCTTTGCTGCTCATGCGTCCTTCTTCCTCGTCATAGATCTCGTCTGCACGTGCTGAGGTTCTTTCCCGCTGTCTGTGGGTTCTTCGCAGTGGGGTGCAGCTACAGGGCTTTCTCCGATATAGGGCTTAATGTCATTGAGAAAAATCCATGCTCTCCTGCCCTGCAGTTTTACAGCTGAAGGAGTGCAGTCCTCTACGATGAAAGGGCCATTGAATCTTGGCTCGTCCCACCTCTTCCTCGTGTGGTTTTTTACTAACACCACATCTCCAGGAAAGACGAGTGGCACACGTAGACCTTGAACTGCATCTGTTTCAGTGTCTCCTGCTGTGTTTTGTGCGGTCTGTACCCTTTTCGTCGTCGCTGCAGTTGGTCTGAATTTACAGTAAGACTGGATGTTATACAGTTCAGATATTTTTGTAATTCGGGTCCCAGGACCTCTCGGGTTGGCTGGGAATCACATCTAGCTCTGTCTCTAGGGGTTAGGGGAGTATTCATTCTCCTTCCTGTGACTATCTCGCGCGGCGTAAGATGATGGTCGGAGCCTGGTTGGTTCCGAAGAGCATAGAATGCCAGTGGAAGGCAGTGCAACCATCCCCTCTTTGGAGTAAGCTTCAACTTGGCTATCCTTTCCTTTAATAAGCCGTTGAGCCTCTCACAAATACCATTACCTTCCGGATGATACGCCAATGAGAACTTGTGCTTTATACCAAGCAACAAGCTAATCTGTTCAAAGACTGAATTTACAAAATGAGCCCCATTATCTGATCTCATCACTTCACACACCCCCCATCTAAGGAACACTTCCCTCTCTAGGATTTTTGGCCGCACAGGTAGAGTCTGGGTGTGTACATGGACTTGCTTCTATCCATCTAGAGAATGGACACACCACTACAATTAAGTATCTGTACCCGTTGCACACTTGAATAATGTTGACATAGTCGATATGTAAGCGCTGAAAAGGTCCATTTGGCCGGGGGATGACTCCTCTCACTACTTTTAATGTGTGCCCAGCAGTGAATTGCTGGCAGATTATGCAGTTCAACATAAAGAATGCAACATGCTCAGCTAAATTCGGAATGAACCAGTCTTCTGCGAGTGTTGCTACTAGATTCTCTTTTGACATGTGTAGTGGGTATGTCATGATGCCTACCTCCAAGGAGCCAGGTCCGACCCAGCAACCCCAGAGGCAGGCATCATTCCCCCCAGGGAAGTGCCAGCGGGCCCAAGCTGGGGCCCTTTGGACACAGTCCTGGCGCCTTAGGCGCCAGGCTCATGTTGGACCCCTGTCCTGGCGCCTTAGGCGCCAGGCTCATAAAGCTAGACATGTGTTTAAGTGTTTTAATGTGCACTTACCTGATGCAGACCATGCTGCTACATCCAGGCCCTCTTGAGGCCTGAATGGAACTACTTTACCTGTGGGACTACTTTCCACCTGGGTGTGGTCGGGGAAGGATACATACCTGATCGGTGGAAGGATACATACCTGGAACTTCTTCCAAAGCTATTTAAACCACGCCCGATAAGCAACTCACTCTTCGTGTTGTTCTGCTCCTCGCAGCTGGACGCTCACCGTGTCAGCTCCTGCATCTGGACTTCAGCCACGCCTGTCAGCATCCTGGGTCGCCTGCAAAGGGAGATAAGAGAGAATTGGAGAGAGAAAGAAGACCTTACCTGCTAAAGCTGCATCACGGAGACATCACACCGACGATCCTGAAAGGGAAGACATCATTTTAAAAGCATTTCGCTTCGATCGCTGCAGCGCTGCATTTCACTCACCTTTCCTGGACGCCTCCATCTTCAGCAGCGATCATCCGGATCCGCACCAACTTCCCAGAGCCTAGAGAGAAAAGACAAGAAAACAAGGTGAGAGAAGGAAGGGAAATAGGAAAAAAGCTCAGTTTCCTTCTAAGACTTACCTGTTGGGTCATTCCCATTTCATTTTGGGTCCTGCCGCTTCCTGGCATTCCGGACCCCGGCCCCTATGGGGAAAAAAGACAAAGACATTGAATGAGCGAATGCAAAGACATTACCTGAACGCTCATCCAGAACTTACCTGTCATTTACTGGAACTGCACGTTTCACTTCGGGTCGGCGCCATAACTCCGGCATTCCGCCCCCCGCCCCTAAGGGGAAAAAGACATAAGCATTAGCGCTTGCTGCAATAAGACAATGAACATTATTATTAAGCTTGAACTTTTGAACTTGCAACAGAACTCTTACAGCCCCTCACCTGAATAGTCAAGCTTATTTTGAACTCCCATCAAACCTCAATCCAGTGAAGTAACTGGGTTTCAACACGTCCCTGCATCAGAAGCAGGATGGAGAACTCATCCTTCCAGACCCTAAGGTGAGACTTCACGGTGAATCGTGGAAGGGTATCCTGGAGGGTTGGAAGGGAGTGGGAGGCTTGAGCATTATTCCGTCAGTAGGTAATACTCCCTTTTCACGCACAGGGGAATATTCCTGCGAGCCAGAAAAGCCAGAGTAGAGGGGCCCTTCCTGCGCTTCACCATTGAAGAAGCATCAGCACTCGAAGCCAGACCTGCGCCTCCGTGGGAATCAGGTGAGCGTGACAGAACGCGAAGCCTACCCACAATTTCCCACCCGGGCGCTATGGAGACTTCCGAGACAGATCAGCTGGCCCAGCTTTTGGGGGAATTACGGGCAGAAGTGCACTCAACCCGCCAGGAGACTAACGCTCTCAAAAGAGAACTGATCCTATCCAAGGAAAGAACTGATGACCTGGCCAAAAGGTTATTGCAGGCCCAGGCAGGGCACACTCCTTTACCTAATTCCGGAGGTACTTCCACATCAATGGGTTTGAATAACCCGGTACAAATCAATCTACCTGGACACATGCCTTTGGCCCCGCCTGAACGTTTTGCGGGGGATCCCAAGAAATATGCCGTCTTTATGAACCAATGTCGTTTACACTTTCTATGCAGACCCGGGGCCTTCCCTAACGACCAGACCAAGGTAGCCTTTATACTATCTTACCTCAGTGGCAATGCTGCCGTTTGGTCTATTCCATTGGTAAATCAGGATGATCCCATTCTCCAGGATTTTCAGGGCTTCCAGGCCAGCATGGAAAGATTGTTTGCTCGACACTCTCAAGGACAGGCCCTTGATAACGAACTGCTATCCTTACGACAAGGTAATCAGGATCTCCTGTCCTACGTTTCCACCTTTAATAGACTGGTTGTGGAAACTGGATGGCCAGAAAACAAAAGGATCACATTGTTTCATCAAGGCCTGCGCAGAGAGCTTAAGGATGTTCTAGCCCAGATAGTAGATCCACCCCAGGTCTGCGCAGACTACATAGACTTGGTGGTTCAACTTGATCACAGACTTCAAAATAGAAAAGCAGATCGGTTCAAGTACGAAACCCGAGTACCGTTCAAAACCCACGCAAACTCCAAGAGTACCGACATATCCGAACCTATGCAAATCGGCGGTGT
>NW_027182419.1:0-56318 GCF_040938575.1 Ambystoma mexicanum | reverse complement strand
CCCATGTCTCCCTTCTTCCCCCCCCAACCCTGTTCATGCCCCGTTTCTCCCTTCTTTCCACCCCCACCCCCCCGCTCATGCCCCGTGTCTCCCTCCTGTACCCCCCACCCCTGCTCATGCCCCGTGTCTTCCTTCTTTCCCCTCTGCTCATGCCCGTGTCTCCCTTCTTCTCCCCACCCCCGCTCACGCCCCGTGTCTCCCTTCTTCCCCCCCACCCCCCTGCTCATGCCCCGTTTCTCCACTCTTCTCCCCCACCACCCGCTCATGCCCCGTCTCTGCCCTGTTCCCCCCACCCCCCGCTCATGCCCTGTGTCTCCCTCCTGTACCCCCCAACCCCTGTTCTTGCCCCGTGTCTCCCTTCTTTCCCCCCACCCCATGCTCATGCCCCGTGTCTCCCTTCTTTCCAACCCACCCCTCGCTCATGCCCCGTGTCTCCCTTCTTTCCCCCCCACCCCCTGCTCATGCCCCGTGTCTCCCTTCTTTCCCCCCCAACCTACCCCCCGCTCATGCCCCGTGTCTCTCCTGTTCACCCCCACCCCCGCTCATGCTCCGTGTCTGTCTCCCTCCTTTTCCCCCGATCATGTCCCATGTCTCCCTGTTCACCCCCACCCCCCGCTCATGCCCCTTGTCTCCCTTCTTCCGCCCCACCCCCGCTCATGCCCCGTGTCTCCACTCTTTCCCGCTCATGCCCCGTGTCTCCCTTCTTTCCACCCCCAGCTCATGCCCCGTGTCTCCCTTCTTTCCCCCCACCCCCTGCTCATGCCCCATGTCTCCCTTCTTCCCCCCCAACCCTGTTCATGCCCCGTTTCTCTCTTCTTTCCACCCCCACCCCCCGCTCATGCCCCGTGTCTCCCTCCTGTACCCCCCACCCCTGCTCATGCCACGTGTCTTCCTTCTTTCCCCTCTGCCATGCCCGTGTCTCCCTTCTTCCCCCCACCCCCCGCTCATGCCCCGTGTCTCCCTTCTTCCCCCCCACCCCCTGCTCATGCCCCGTTTCTCCACTCTTCTCCCCCACCACCCGCTCATGCCCCGTCTCTGCCCTGTTCCCCCCACCCCCCGCTCATGCCCCGTGTCTCTCCTGTTCACCCCCACCCCCGCTCATGCTCCGTGGCTGTCTCCCTCCTTTTCCCCCGATCATGGCCCATGTCTCCCCTGTTCACCCCCACCCCCCGCTCATGCCCCGTGTCTCCCTTCTTCCCCCCCACCCCCCCGCTCATGCACCGTGTCTCCCTTCTTTCCCGCTCATGCCCCGTGTCTCCCCTTCTTTCCACCCCCAGCTCATGCCCCGTGTCTCCCTTCTTTCCCCCACCCCCGCTCATGCCCCATGTCTCCCTTCTTTCCCCCCCACCCCTGCTCATGCCCCGTTTCTCCCTTCTTTCCACCCCCACCCCCCGCGTCTCCCTCCTGTACCCCCCACCCCCGCTCATGCCCCGTGTCTTCCTTCTTTCCCCTCTGCTCATGCCCGTGTCTCCCTACTTCTCCCCACCCCCGCTCATGCCCTGTGTCTCCCTTCTTCCCCCCACCCCCTGCTCATGCCCCGTTTCTCCACTCTTCTCCCCCACCACCCGCTCATGCCCCGTCTGTGCCCTGTTCCCCCCACCCCCCGCGTCTCCCTCCTGTACCCCCCCAACCCCTGTTCTTGCCCCGTGTCTTCCTCCCTGTACCCCCCACCCCTCGCACATGCCCCGTGTCTCCCTTCTTCCCCCCACCCCCCGCTCATGCCCCGTGTCTCCCATCTTTCCCCCCGTGTCTCCCTTCTTCCCCCCCACCCCCCGCTCATGCCCCGTGTCTCCCTTCTTTCCCCCCACACCCCGCTCATGCCCCATGTCTCCCTTCTTTTCCCCCCAACCCCCGCTCATGCCCCGTGTCACCCTTCTTTCCCCCCCGGCTCATGCCCTGTGTCTCCCTTCTTCGCCCCACCCCTTGCTCATGCCCCGTGTCTCCCTTCTTCCCCCCACCCCCTGCTCATGCCGCGTGTCTCCCTTCTTCCCCCCACCCCCGTTCATGCCCCGTGTCTCCCTTCTTTCCCCCCACCCCCCGCTCATGCCCCGTGTCTCCCTTCTTCCCCCACCCCTTATTCATGCACCGTGTCTCCCTTCTATCCCCCCACCCCCCGCTCATGCCGCGTGTCTCCCTTCTTCCCCCCCACCCCCCCGTTCATGCCCCGTGTCTCCCTTCTTTCCCCCACCCCTGCTCATGCCCCGTTTCTCCCTTCTTTCCACCCCCACCCCCCGCTCATGCCCTGTGTCTCCCTCCTGTACACCCCACCCCCGCTCATGCCCCGTGTCTTCCTTCTTTCCCCTCTGCTCATGCCCGTGTCTCCCTTCTTCCCCCACCCCCCGCTCATGCTCCGTGTCTCCCTTCTTCCCCCCCACCCCCTGCTCATGCCCCGTTTCTCCACTCTTCTCCCCCACCACCCGCTCATGCCCCGTCTCTGCCCTGTTCCCCCCACCCCCCGCTCATGCCCCGTGTCTCCCTCCTGTACCCCCCCAACCCCCGTTCTTGCCCCGTGTCTTCCTCCTGTACCCCCCACCCCTCACACATGCCCCGTGTCTCCCTTCTTCCCCCCCAACCCCCGTTCTTGCCCCGTGTCTTCCTCCTGTACCCCCACCCCTCACACATGCCCCGTGTCTCCCTTCTTCCCCCCAACCCCCGCTCATGCCCCAAGTCTCCCATCTTTCCCCCCCACCGTGTCTCCCTTCTTTCCCCCCCACCCCCCGCTCATGCCCCGTGTCTCCCTTCTTTCCCCCCACCCCCCGCTCATGCCCCATGTCTCCCTTCTCTTCCCCCCAACCCCCGCTCATGCCCCGTGTCTCCCTTCTTTCCCCCTGGCTCATGCCCTGTGTCTCCCTTCTTCGCCCCACCCCTTGCTCATGCCACGTGTCTCCCTTCTTCCCCCCCACCCCCGTTCATGCCCCGTGTCTCCCTTCTTTCCCCCACCCCCCCGCTCATGCCCCGTGTCTCCCTTCTTCCCCCCACCCCTTATTCATGCACCGTGTCTCCCTTCTATCCCCCCACCCCCCGCTCATACCGCGTGTCTCCCTTCTTCTCCCCCACCCCCCCGTTCATGCCCCGTGTCTCCCTTCTTTCCCCCCACCCCCGCTCATGCCCCGTGTCTCCCATCTTTCCCCCCACCACCGCTCATGCCCCGTGTCTCCCTTCTTCCTCCCCAACCCCCGCTCATTCCCCGTGTCTCCCTTCTTCCCCCAAACCCCCACTCATGCCCCGTGTCTCCCTTCTTCCCCCACCCCCTGCTCATGCCCCATGTTTCCCTTCTTCCCCCCCACCCCCCGATCATGCCCCGTGTCTCCCTTCTTCCCCCTCCACCCCCGGTCATGCCCCGTGTCTCCCTTCTTCCTCCCCTACCCCCCGCTCATGCCCGGTGTCTCCCTCCTGTACCCCCCCAACCCCGCTCATTCCCCGTGTCTCCCTTCTTCCCCCCCAACCCCCACTCATGCCCTGTGTCTCCCTTCTTCCCCCCCACCCCCCGCTCATGCCCCGTGACTCACTTCTTTCCCCCCAACCCCGCCATGCCCCGTGTCTCCCTTCTTCCCCCTCACCCCCGCTCATGCCCCATGTCTCCCTTCTATCCCCCCACCCCCGCTCATGCCCCATGTCTCCCTTCTTCCCAACCCACTCCCCGCTCATGCCCCGTGTCTCCCTTCTTTCCCCCGCTCATGCCCCGTGTCTCCCTTCTTTCCTCCCCACCCCTGGCTCATGCCCCGTGTCTCACTTCTTTCCCCCCACCCCCCGCTCATGCCCCGTGTCTTCCTTTTTCCTCCCCACCCCACGCTCATGCCCCGTGTTTCCCTTCTTTCCCCCGCTCATGCCCCGTGTCTCCCTTCTTTCCTCCCCACCCCTCGCTCATGCCCCGTGTCTCACTTCTTTCCCCCACCCCCCGCTCATGCCCCGTGTCTTCCTTTTTCCTCCCCACCCCCGATCATGGCCCGTGTCTCCCCTGTTCACCCCCAACCCCCGCTCATGCCCTGTGTCTCTCTTCTTCACCCCCCACCCCCGTTCATGCCCCGTGACTCCCTTCTTTCCTGCTCATGCCCCGTGTCTCCCTTCTTTCCACCCCCAGCTCATGCACCGTATCTCCCTTCTTTCCCCCCACCCCCCGCTCATGCCCCATGTCTCCCTTCTTTCCCCCCCACCCCCCGCACATGCCCCGTGTCTCCCTTCTTTCCACCCCCACCCCCCGCTCATGCCCCGTGTCTCCCTCCTGTACCCCCCACCCCCCGCTCATACCCCGTGTCTTCCTTCTTTCCCCCCCGCTCATGCCCCGTGTCTCCCTTCTTCCCCCCACCCCCCGCTCCTGCCCCGTGTCTCCCTTCTTCCCCCTCACCCCCCGCTCATGCCCCGTGTCTCCCCTCTTCTCCCCCACCCCCCGCTCATGCCCCGTGTCTCCCTTCTTCCTCCCCCACTCCCCGCTCATGCCCCGTCTCTGCCCTGTTCCCCCGACCCCCCGCCTCATGCCCCGTGTCTCCCTCCTGTACCCCCCCAACCCCTGCTCTTGCCTCGTGTCTCCATCCTGTACCCCGACGCCCCGCTCATGCCCCGTGTCTCCCTTCTTCCCCCCCACCATCCGCTCATGCCCCGTGTCTCCCATCTTTCCCCCCCACCGTGTCTCCCTTCTTTCCCTCCCACCCCCCACTCATGCCCCGTGTCTCCCTTCGTTCCACCCCCACCCCCTGCTCATGCCCTGTGTCTCCCTTCTTCCTCCCCCCACCCCCAGCTCATGCCCCGTCTCTGCCCTGTTGCTCCCACCCCCTGCTCATGCCCTGTGTCTCCCTCCTGTACCCCCCACCCCCGCTCATGCTCCGTGTCTCCCTTCTTCCCCCCCACCCCCCGCTCATGCCCCATGTCTCCCATCTTTCCCCCCCACCCCCGCTCATGCCCTGTGTCTCCCTTCTTCTCCCCCACCCCCCCGCTCATGCCCCGTGTCTCCCTTCTTCCCCCCGACCCGCTGTTCATGCCCTGTGTCTCCCTTCTTCCCCCACCCCCTGCTAATGCCCCCGTGTCTCCCTTCTTCCCCCCGACCCCCTGCTCATGCCCTGTGTCTCCCTTGTTCCCCCCACCCGTTGCTCATGCCCCATGTCTCCCTTCTTCCCCCCACCCCCCGCTCATGCTGCGTGTCTCCCTTCTTCCCCCCACCCCCCGCTCATGCCCCGTGTCTCCCTTCTTCCCCCCACCCCTTATTCATGCACCGTGTCTCCCTTCTATCCCCCCCACCCCCCGCTCATGCCGCGTGTCTCCCTTCTTCCCCCCACCCCTCCGTTCATGCCCCGTGTCTCCTTCTTTCCCCCACCCCTGCTCATGCCCCGTTTCTCCCTTCTTTCCACCCCCACCCCCCGCTCATGCCCTGTGTCTCCCTCCTGTACACCCCACCCCCGCTCATGCCCCGTGTCTTCCTTCTTTCCCCTCTGCTCATGCCCGTGTCTCCCTTCTTCCCCCACCCCCCGCTCATGCTCCGTGTCTCCCTTCTTCCCCCCACCCCCTGCTCATGCCCCGTTTCTCACTCTTCTCCCCCACCACCCGCTCATGCCCCGTCTCTGCCCTGTTCCCCCCACCCCCCGCTCATGCCCCGTGTCTCCCTCCTGTACCCCCCCAACCCCCGTTCATGCCCCGTGTCTTCCTCCTGTACCCCCCACCCCTCACACATGCCCCGTGTCTCCCTTCTTCCCCCCAACCCCCGTTCTTGCCCCTTGTCTTCCTCCTGTACCCCCCACCCCTCACACATGCCCCGTGTCTCCCTTCTTCCCCCCAACCCCCGCTCATGCCCCGTGTCTCCCTTCTTTCCCCCCACCCCCCGCTCATGCCCCATGTCTCCCTTCTCTTCCCCCAACCCCCGCTCATGCCCCGTGTCTCCCTTCTTTCCCCCCGGCTCATGCCCTGTGTCTCCCTTCTTCGCCCCACCCCTTGCTAATGCCCGTGTCTCCCTTCTTCCCCCCACCCCCTGCTCATGCCACGTGTCTCCCTTCTTCCCCCCCACCCCCGTTCATGCCCCGTGTCTCCCTTCTTTCCCCCACCCCCCCGCTCATGCCCCGTGTCTCCCTTCTTCCCCCCCACCCCTTATTCATGCACCGTGTCTCCCTTCTATCCCCCACCCCCCGCTCATACCGCGTGTCTCCCTTCTTCTCCCCCACCCCCCCCGTTCATGCCCCGTGTCTCCCTTCTTTCCCCCCACCCCCGCTCATGCCCCGTGTCTCCCATCTTTCCCCCCACCACCCGCTCATGCCCCGTGTCTCCCTTCTTCCTCCCCAACCCCCGCTCATTCCCCGTGTCTCCCTTCTTCCCCCAAACCCCCACTCATGCCCCGTGTCTCCCTTCTTCCCCCACCCCTGCTCATGCCCCATGTTTCCCTTCTTCCCCCCCACCCCCCGATCATGCCCCGTGTCTCCCTTCTTCCCCCTCCACCCCCGGTCATGCCCCGTGTCTCCCTTCTTCCTCCCCTACCCCCCGCTCATGCCCGGTGTCTCCCTCCTGTACCCCCCCAACCCCCGCTCATTCCCCGTGTCTCCCTTCTTCCCCCCCAACCCCCCACTCATGCCCTGTGTCTCCCTTCTTCCCCCCCACCCCCCGCTCATGCCCCGTGACTCACTTCTTTCCCCCCAACCCCGCCATGCCCCGTGTCTCCCTTCTTCCCCCTCACCCCCGCTCATGCCCCGTGTCTCCCTTCTATCCCCCCACCACCCGCTCATGCCCCATGTCTCCCTTCTTCCCAACCCACTCCCCGCTCATGCCCCGTGTCTCCCTTCTTTCCCCCGCTCATGCCCCGTGTCTCCCTTCTTTCCTCCCCACCCCTGGCTCATGCCCCGTGTCTCACTTCTTTCCCCCCACCCCCCGCTCATGCCCCGTGTCTTCCTTTTTCCCTCCCCACCCCACGCTCATGCCCCGTGTCTCCCTTCTTTCCCCGGTCATGCCCCGTGTCTCCCTTCTTTCCTCCCCACCCCTCGCTCATGCCCCGTGTCTTCCTTTTTCCTCCCCACCCCCCGATCATGGCCCGTGTCTCCCCTGTTCACCCCCAACCCCCGCTCATGCCCTGTGTCTCTCTTCTTCACCCCCCACCCCCGTTCATGCCCCGTGACTCCCTTCTTTCCTGCTCATGCCCCGTGTCTCCCCTTCTTTCCACCCCCAGCTCATGCACCGTATCTCCCTTCTTTCCCCCCACACCCCCCGCTCATGCCCCATGTCTCCCTTCTTTCCCCCCACCCCCCGCACATGCCCCGTGTCTCCCTTCTTTCCACCCCCACCCCCCGCTCATGCCCCGTGTCTCCCTCCTGTACCCCCCACCCCCCGCTCATACCCCGTGTCTTCCTTCTTTCCTCCCCGCTCATGCCCCGTGTCTCCCTTCTTCCCCCCACCCCCCGCTCCTGCCCCGTGTCTCCCTTCTTCCCCCTCACCCCCCGCTCATGCCCCGTGTCTCCCCTCTTCTCCCCCACCCCCCGCTCATGCCCCGTGTCTCCCTTCTTCCTCCCCCACTCCCCGCTCATGCCCCGTCTCTGCCCTGTTCCCCCGACCCCCCGCTCATGCCCCGTGTCTCCCTCCTGTACCCCCCCAACCCCTGCTCTTGCCTCGTGTCTCCATCCTGTACCCCGACGCCCCGCTCATGCCCCGTGACTCCCTTCTTCCCCCCCACCATCCGCTCATGCCCCGTGTCTCCCATCTTTCCCCCCCCACCGTGTCTCCCTTCTTTCCCTCCCACCCCCCACTCATGCCCCGTGTCTCCCTTCGTTCCACCCCCCACCCCCTGCTCATGCCCTGTGTCTCCCTTCTTCCTCCCCCCACCCCCAGCTCATGCCCCGTCTCTGCCCTGTTGCTCCCACCCCCTGCTCATGCCCTGTGTCTCCCTCCTGTACCCCCCACCCCCGCTCATGCTCCGTGTCTCCCTTCTTCCCCCCACCCCCCGCTCATGCCCCATGTCTCCCATCTTTCCCCCCCACCCCCGCTCATGCCCTGTGTCTCCCTTCTTCTCCCCCACCCCCCCGCTCATGCCCCGTGTCTCCCTTCTTCCCCCGACCCGCTGTTCATGCCCTGTGCCTCCCTTCTTCCCCCACCCCCTGCTAATGCCCCGTGTCGCCCTTCTTCCCCCCACCCCCTGCTCATGCCCTGTGTCTCCCTTGTTCCCCCCACCCGTTGCTCATGCCCCATGTCTCCCTTCTTCCCCCCACCCCCCGCTCATGCTGCGTGTCTCCCTTCTTCCCCCCACCCCCCTGCTCATGCCCCGTGTCTCCCTTCTTTATCCCCACCCCCCGCACATGCCCCGTGTCTCCCATATTTCCCCCACACCCCTCGCTCATGCCCCTAGTCTCCCTTCTTTACACCCCCACCCACCGCTCATGCCCCGTGTCTCCCTTTTCCCCCCCCACCCCCTGCTCATGTCCCGTGTCTCCCTTCTTCCCCCCACCCCCAGCTCATGCCCTGTGTCTCCCCTCTTCTCCCCGACCCCCCACTCATGCCCCGTGTCTCCCTTCTTCCCCCCCACCCCCTGCTCATGCCCCGTGTCTCCCTTCTTCCCCCCACCCCCAGCTCATGCCCGTCTCTGCCCTGTTCCCCTCACCCCCCGCTCATGCCCCGTGACTCCCTCCTGTACCCCCCAACCCCCGCTCTTGCCCCGTGTCTCCCTCCTGTACCCCCCACCCCACGCTCATGCCCCGTGTCTCCCTTCTTCCCCCAACCCCACCGCTCATGCCCCGTGTCTTCCTTCTTCCCCCCACCCCCTGCTCCTGCACCGTGTCTCCCTTTGTCCCCCCACCCCGCGCTCATGCCCCTTGTCTCCCTTCTCCCCCTCACCCCCCGCTCATGCCCTGTGTCTCCCATCTTTCCCCCCTGCTAATGCCCCGTGTCTCACTTCTTCCCCCCCTTGCTCATGCCCCGTGTCTCCCTTCTTTATCCCCACCCCCCGCACATGCCCCGTGTCTCCCATATTTCCCCCCCACCCCTCGCTCATGCCCCTAGTCTCCCTTCTTTACACCCCCACCCACCGCTCATGCCCCGTGTCTCCCTTTTCCCCCCCCACCCCCTGCTCATGTCCCGTGTCTCCCTTCTTCCCCCACCCCCAGCTCATGCCCTGTGTCTCCCCTCTTCTCCCGGACCCCCCACTCATGCCCCGTGTCTCCCTTCTTCCCCCCACCCCCTGCTCATGCCCCGTGTCTCCCTTCTTCCCCCCACCCCCAGCTCATGCCCGTCTCTGCCCTGTTCCCCTCACCCCCCGCTCATGCCCCGTGACTCCCTCCTGTACCCCCCAACCCCCGCTCTTGCCCCGTGTCTCCCTCCTGTACCCCCCACCCCACGCTCATGCCCCGTGTCTCCCTTCTTCCCCCAACCCCACCGCTCATGCCCCGTGTCTTCCTTCTTCCCCCCACCCCCTGCTCCTGCACCGTGTCTCCCTTTGTCCCCCCACCCCGCGCTCATGCCCCTTGTCTCCCTTCTCCCCCCCACCCCCCGCTCATGCCCTGTGTCTCCCTTCTTTCCACCCCCACCCCCCACTCATGTCCCGTGTCTTCCTTCTCCCCCTTCCACCCCCCGCTCATGCCCCGTGTCTCCCTTCTTCCCCCCCACCATCCGCTCATGCCCCGTGTCTCCCATCTTTCCCCCCCACCGTGTCTCCCTTCTTTCCCTCCCACCCCCCACTCATGCCCCGTGTCTCCCTTCGTTCCACCCCCACCCCCTGCTCATGCCCTGTGTCTCCCTTCTTCCTCCCCCCACCCCCAGCTCATGCCCCGTCTCTGCCCTGTTGCTCCCACCCCCTGCTCATGCCCTGTGTCTCCCTCCTGTACCCCCCACCCCCGCTCATGCTCCGTGTCTCCCTTCTTCCCCCCACCCCCCGCTCATGCCCCATGTCTCCCATCTTTCCCCCCCACCCCCGCTCATGCCCTGTGTCTCCCTTCTTCTCCCCCACCCCCCCGCTCATGCCCCGTGTCTCCCTTCTTCCCCCCGACCCGCTGTTCATGCCCTGTGTCTCCCTTCTTCCCCCACCCCCTGCTAATGCCCCGTGTCTCCCTTCTTCCCCCCCACCCCCTGCTCATGCCCTGTGTCTCCCTTGTTCCCCCCACCCGTTGCTCATGCCCCATGTCTCCCTTCTTCCCCCCACCCCCCGCTCATGCTGCGTGTCTCCCTTCTTCCCCCCACCCCCCTGCTCATGCCCCGTGTCTCCCTTCTTTATCCCCACCCCCCGCACATGCCCCGTGTCTCCCATATTTCCCCCCCACCCCTCGCTCATGCCCCTAGTCTCCCTTCTTTACACCCCCACCCACCGCTCATGCCCCGTGTCTCCCTTTTCCCCTCCCACCCCCTGCTCATGTCCCGTGTCTCCCTTCTTCCCCCCACCCCCAGCTCATGCCCTGTGTCTCCCCTCTTCTCCCCGACCCCCCACTCATGCCCCGTGTCTCCCTTCTTCCCCCCCACCCCCTGCTCATGCCCCGTGTCTCCCTTCTTCCCCCCACCCCCAGCTCATGCCCGTCTCTGCCCTGTTCCCCTCACCCCCCGCTCATGCCCCGTGTCTCCCTCCTGTACCCCCCACCCCACGCTCATGCCCCGTGTCTCCCTTCTTCCCCCAACCCCACCGCTCATGCCCCGTGTCTTCCTTCTTCCCCCCACCCCCTGCTCCTGCACCGTGTCTCCCTTTGTCCCCCCACCCCGCGCTCATGCCCCTTGTCTCCCTTCTCCCCCCCACCCCCCGCTCATGCCCTGTGTCTCCCTTCTTTCCACCCCCACCCCCCACTCATGTCCCGTGTCTTCCTTCTCCCCCTTCCACCCCCCGCTCATGCCCCGTGTCTCCCTTCTTCCCCCCGCTCATGCCCCATGTTTCCCTTCTTCACCCCCCACCTCTTGCTCAAGCCCGTGTCTCCCTTCTTCCCCCCCACTCCCCGCTCATGCCGCGTGTCTCCCTTATTTCCCCCACACCCCCCGCTCATGCCCTGTGTCTTCCTTCTTTCCCCCCGCTCATTCCCCGTGTCTCCCTTCTTCCCCCCCACCCCTTACTCATGCCCCGTGTTTCCCTTCTTCCCCCCCACCCCCGCTCATGCCGCGTGTCTCCCTTCTTCCCCCCACCCCCGTTCAAGCCCTGTGTCGCCCTTCTTTCCCCCACCCCCTGCTCATGCCCCGTGTCTCCCATCTTCCCCCCCATCCCCCGCTCATTCCCTGTCCCTCCCATCTTTCCCCCATCCCCCGCTCATGCCCCGTCTCTCCCTTCTTCCCCCCCCACCCCCCGCTCATGTGCCCCGTGTCTCCCTTCTTACCCCCACCCCTGCTCATGCCCCGTGTCTCCCATCTTTCCCCCCACCCCCCGCTCATGCCCCGTGTCTACCTTCTCCCCCCACCCCCCGCTCATGCCATGTGTCTCCCTTCTTTCCACCCACCACCCCCTGCTCATGCCCTGTGTCTTCCTTCTTTCCCCCACATCCCCCGCTCATGTTCCGTGTCTCCCTTTTTCCCCCCCTCTCCCCGTTCATGCCCCGTGTCTCCCTTCTTCCCCCCACCCCCCGCTCATGCCCCGTGTCTCCCTTCTTCCCCCCGACCCCCCCGTTCATGCCCTGTGTCTCCCTTCTTCCCCCACCCCCTGCTCATGCCCCGAGTCTCCCTTCTTCCCCCCACCCCTTGCTCATGCCCCGAGTCTCCCTTCTTCCCCCCCACCCCCCGCTCATGCCACGTGTCTCCCTTCTTCCCCCCCACCCCCCCGTTCATGCGCTGTGTCTCCCATCTTCCCCCCCACCCCCAGCTCATGCCCTATGTCTCCCTTCTTTCCCCCCCACCCCCCGCTCATGCCCCATGTCTCCCTTCTTTCCACCCCCACCCCTGCTCATGCCCCGTGTCTCCCTCCTGTACCCCCACCCCCCGCTCATGCCCCATGTCTTCCTTCTTTCCCCCCGTGCATGCCCCCTGTCTCCCTTCTTCTCCCCCACCCCTGCTCATGCCCCGTGTCTCCCTTCTTCCTCCCCCACCCCCCGCTCATGCCCCGTCTCTGCCCTGTTCCCCCCACCCCCCGCTCATGCCCCGTGTCTCCCTCCTGTACCCCCCAACCCCCGCTCTTGCCCTGTGTCTTCCTCCTGTACCCCCCACCCCCCGCTCATGCCCCATGTCTCCCTTCTTCCCCACCCCCCCGCTCATGCCCCGTGTCTCCCATCATTCCCCCCCACCGTGTCTCCCTTCTTTCCCCCCCACCCTCCGCTCATGCCCCGTGTCTCCCTTCTTTCCACCCCCACCCCTTGCTCATGCCCCGTGTCTCCCTTCTTCCTCCCCCACCCCCGCTCATGCCCCATCTCTGCCCTGTTCCCCCCACCCCCCGCTCATGCCCCGTGTCTCCCTCCTGTACCCCCCAACCCCCGCTCTTCCCCCATGTCTCCCTCCTGTACCCCCCACCCCCTGCTCATGCCCCATGTCTCCCTTCTTCCCCCCCTCCCCCAGCTCATGGCCCGTGTCTCTGATCTTTCCCCCCCACCCCCGCTGATGCCCTGTGTCTCCCTTCTTCTCCCCCACCCCCCGCTCATGCCCCGTGTCTCCCTTCTTCCCCCCTGCTCATGCCCCGTGTCTTCCTTCTTTCCCCCGCCCACCACCCGCTCATGCCTGTGTCTCCCTTCTTCCCAACCCACTCCCCGCTCATGCCCCATGTCTCCCTTCTTTCCACCCCCACCCCCTGCTCATGCCCCGTGTCTTCCTTCTTCCCCCCACCCCGCGCTCATGCCCCATGTCTCCCTTCTTCCCCCCACCCCCCGCTCATGCCCCGTGTCTCCCTTCTATCCCCCCAACCCCTGCTCATGCCCTGTGTCTCCCTTCTTCCCCCCACCCCCGCTCATGCCCCATGTCTTCCTTCTTTCCCCCCACCCCCCACTCATGCCCCGTGTCTCCCTCCTTCCCAACCCACTCCCCGCTCATGCCCCGTGTCTCCCTTCTTTCCCCCACCCCACGCTCATGCCCCGTGTCTCCCTTCTTTCCTCCCCAACCCTCGCTCATGCCCCGTGTCTCCCTTCTTTCCCCCCCACCCCCTGCTCATGCCCCGTGTCTCCCTTCTTTCCCCCGGCTCATGCCCCGTGTCTCCCTTCTTCCCCCCCACCCCCCCGTTCATGCGCTGTGTCTCCCATCTTCCCCCCCACCCCCAGCTCATGCCCTATGTCTCCCTTCTTTCCCCCCCACCCCCCGCTCATGCCCCATGTCTCCCTTCTTTCCACCCCCACCCCTGCTCATGCCCCGTGTCTCCCTCCTGTACCCCCACCCCCCGCTCATGCCCCATGTCTTCCTTCTTTCCCCCGTGCATGCCCCCTGTCTCCCTTCTTCTCCCCCACCCCTGCTCATGCCCCGTGTCTCCCTTCTTCCTCCCCCACCCCCCGCTCATGCCCCGTCTCTGCCCTGTTCCCCCCACCCCCCGCTCATGCCCCGTGTCTCCCTCCTGTACCCCCAACCCCCGCTCTTGCCCTGTGTCTTCCTCCTGTACCCCCCACCCCCCGCTCATGCCCCGTGTCTCCCTTCTTCCCCACCCACCGCTCATGCCCCGTGTCTCCCATCATTCCCCCCCACCGTGTCTCCCTTCTTTCCCCCCCACCCTCCGCTCATGCCCCGCGTCTCCCTTCTTTCCACCCCCACCCCTTGCTCATGCCCCGTGTCTCCCTTCTTCCTCCCCCACCCCCCGCTCATGCCCCATCTCTGCCCTGTTCCCCCCACCCCCCGCTCATGCCCCGTGTCTCCCTCCTGTACCCCCCAACTCCCGCTCTTCCCCCATGTCTCCCTCCTGTACCCCCCCACCCCCTGCTCATGCCCCATGTCTCCCTTCTTCCCCCCCTCCCCCAGCTCATGGCCCGTGTCTCCGATCTTTCCCCCCCACCCCCGCTGATGCCCTGTGTCTCCCTTCTTCTCCCCCACCCCCCGCTCATGCCCCGTGTCTCCCTTCTTCCCCCCCGCTCATGCCCCGTGTCTCCCTTTTTCCCCCCCACCCCCCGCTCATGCCCCGTGTCTCCCTTCTTCCCAACCCACTCCCCGCTCATGCCCCATGTCTCCCTTCTTTCCACCCCCACCCCCTGCTCATGCCCCGTGTCTTCCTTCTTCCCCCCACCCTGCGCTCATGCCCCATGTCTCCCTTCTTCCCCCCACCCCCCGCTCATGCCCCGTGTCTCCCTTCTATCCCCCCAACCCCTGCTCATGCCCTGTGTCTCCCTTCTTCCCCCCACACCCGCTCATGCCCCATGTCTTCCTTCTTTCCCCCCACCCCCCACTCATGCCCCGTGTCTCCCTCCTTCCCAACCCACTCCCCGCTCATGCCCCGTGTCTCCCTTCTTTCCCCCCACCCCACGCTCATGCCCCGTGTCTCCCTTCTTTCCTCCCCAACCCTCGCTCATGCCCCGTGTCTCCCTTCTTTCCCCCCCACCCCCTGCTCATGCCCCGTGTCTCCCTTCTTTCCCCCGGCTCATGCCCCGTGTCTCCCTTCTTCCCCCCACCCCTTGCTCATGCCCCATGTCTCCCTTCTTACCCCCCACCCCCTGCTCATGCCGCGTGTCTCCCTTCTTCCCCCCCACCCCCCGTTCATGCCCCGTGTCTCCCTTCTTTCCCCCCACCCCCTGCTCATGCCGCTTGTCTGCCTTCTTCCCCCCAACCCCTTGCTCATGCCCTGTGTTTCCCTTCTTCCCCCACCCCCCGCTCATGCCACATGTCTCCCTTCTTCCCCCCCGTTCATGCCCCGTGTCTCCCTTCTTCCCCCCACCTCCCGCTCATGCCCAGTGTCTCCCTTCTTCCCCCCACCCCCGCTCATGCCCCCTGTTTCCCTTCTTCCCCCCCACCCTCCAATCATGCCCCGTGTCTCCCTTCTTCCCCCTCCACCCGCGGTCATTCCCCGTGTCTCCCTTCTTCCTCCCCTACCCCCCGCTCATGCCCCATGTCTGCCCTGTTCCCCCCACCCCGTGCTCATGCCCCGTGTCTCCCTCCTGTACCCCCCCACCCCTCGCTCATGCCCCGTGTCTCCCTCCTGTACCCCCACCCCCGCTCAGGCCCTGTGTCTCCCTTCTTCCCCCCACCCCCGCTCATGCCCCGTGTCTCCCTTCTTCCCCCCCACCCCCCGCTCATGCCCCGTGTCTTCCTTCTTCCCCCGCCCACCACCCTCTCATGCCCCATGTCTCCCTTTTTCCCCCCCACCCCCCGCTCATGCCCCGTGTCTCCCTTCTTCCCAACCCACTCCCCGCTCATGCCCCATGTCTCCCTTCTTTCCACCCCCACCCCCTGCTCATGCCCCGTGTCTTCCTTCTTAACCCCACCCCACACTCATGCCCCATGTCTCCATTCTTCCCCCCACCCCCGCTCATGCCCTGTGTCTCCCTTCTATCCCCCCAACCCCCGCTCATGCCCTGTGTCTCCCTTCTTCCCCCCCACTCCCCGCTCATGCCCCATGTCTTCCTTCTTTCCCCCCACCCCCCACTCATGCCCCGTGTCTCCCTTCTTCCCAACCCACTCCCCGCTCATGCCCCATGTCTGCCCTGTTCCCCCACCCCGTGCTCATGCCCCGAGTCTCCCTCCTGTACCCCCCCACCCCTCGCTCATGCCCCGTGTCTCCCTCCTGTACCCCCAACCCCCGCTCATGCCCTGTGTCTCCCTTCTTCCCCCCACCCCCGCTCATGCCCCGTGTCTCCCTTCTTCCCCCCCACCCCCCGCTCATGCCCCGTGTCTTCCTTCTTTCCCCCGCCCACCACCCGCTCATGACCCGTGTCTCCCTTTTTCCCCCCATCCCCAGCTCATGCCCCGTGTCTCCCTTCTTACCCCTCCTACCCCCTGCTCATGCCCCGTGTCTCCCTTCTTTCCACACCCACCCCCTGCTCATGCCCCGTGTCTTCCTTCTTCCCCCCACCCCCGCTCATGCCCCATGTCTCCCTTCTTCCCCCCACCCCCCGCTCATGCCCCGTGTCTCCCTTCTATCCCCCCAACCCCCGCTCATGCCCTGTGTCTCCCTTATTCCCCCCACCCCCCGCTCATGCCCCGTGTCTTCCTTCTTTCCCCCCACCCCCCACTCATGCCCCGTGTCTCCCTTCTTCCCAACCCACTCCCCGCTCATGCCCCGTGTCTCCCTTCTTTCCACCCGCTCATGACCCGTGTCTCCCTTCTTTCCCCCCCACCCCACGCTCATGCCCCGTGTCTCCCTTCTTTCCTCCCCACCCCTCGCTCATGCCCCGTGTCTCCCTTCTTTCCCCCCCACCCCCTGCTCATGCCCCGTGTCTCCCTTCTTTCCCCCCCAACCTACCCCCGCTCATGCCCCATGTCTCTCCTGTTCACACCCACCCCCGCTCATGCTCCGTGTCTGTCTCCCTCCTTTTCCCCCGATCATGTCCCATGTCTCCCCTGTTCACCCCCACCCCCCGCTCATGCCCCTTGTCTCCCTTCTTCCGCCCCACCCCCCGCTCATGCCCCGTGTCTCCCTTCTTTCCACCCCCAGCTCATGCCCCGTGTCTCCCTTCTTTCCCCCCACCCCCCGCTCAAGCCCCATGTCTCCCTTCTTCCCCCCCAACCCTGTTCATGCCCCGTTTCTCCCTTCTTTCCACCCCCACCCCCGCTCATGCCCCGTGTCTCCCTCCTGTACCCCCCACCCCCGCTCATGCCCCGTGTCTTCCTTCTTTCCCCTCTGCTCATGCCCGTGTCTCCCTTCTTCCCCCACCCCCCGCTCATGCCCCGTGTCTCCCTTCTTCCCCCCGACCCCCTGCTCATGCCCCGTTTCTCCACTCTTCTCCCCCACCACCCGCTCATGCCCCGTCTCTGCCCTGTTCCCCCACCCCCTGCTCATGCCCTGTGTCTCCCTCCTGTACCCCCCCAACCCCTGTTCTTGCCCCGTGTCTCCCTTCTTTCCCCCCCACCCCACGCTCATGCCCCGTGTCTCCCTTCTTTCCAACCCACCCCTCGCTCATGCCCCGTGTCTCCCTTCTTTCCCCCCACCCCCTGCTCATGCCCCGTGTCTCCCTTCTTTCCCCCCCAACCTACCCCCGCTCATGCCCCGTGTCTCTCCTGTTCACCCCCACCCCCGCTCATGCTCCGTGTCTGTCTCCCTCCTTTTCCCCCGATCATGTCCCATGTCTCCCCTGTTCACCCCCACCCCCCGCTCATGCCCCTTGTCTCCCTTCTTCCGCCCCACCCCCCGCTCATGCCCCGTGTCTCCATTCTTTCCCGCTCATGCCCCATGTCTCCCTTCTTTCCACCCCCAGCTCATGCCCCGTGTCTCCCTTCTTTCCCCCCACCCCCCGCTCATGCCCCATGTCTCCCTTCTTCCCCCCCAACCCTGTTCATGCCCCGTTTCTCTCTTCTTTCCAGCCCCACCCCCCGCTCATGCCCCGTGTCTCCCTCCTGTACCCCCCACCCCCGCTCATGCCCCGTGTCTTCCTTCTTTCCCCTCTGCTCATGCCCGTGTATCCCTTCTTCCCCCCACCCCCTGCTCATGCCCCGTGTCTCCCTTCTTCCCCCCACCCCCTGCTCATGCCCAGTTTCTCCACTCTTCTCCCCCACCACCCGCTCATGCCCCGTCTCTGCCCTGTTCCCCCCACCCCCTGCTCATGCCCTGTGTCTCCCTCCTGTACCCCCCAACCCCTGTTCTTGCCCCGTGTCTTCCTCCTGTACCCCCCACCCCTCGCACATGCCCCGTGTCTCCCTTCTTTCCAACCCACCCCTCGCTCATGCCCCGTGTCTCCCTTCTTCCCCCCCACCCCCTGCTCATGCCCTGTGTCTCCCTTCTTTCCCCCCCAACCTACCCCCGCTCATGCCCCGTGTCTCTCCTGTTCACCCCCACCCCCGCTCATGCTCCGTGGCTGTCTCCCTCCTTTTCCCCCGGTCATGGCCCATGTCTCCCCTGTTCACCCCCACCCCCCGCTCATGCCCGTGTCTCCCTTCTTCCCCCCCACCCCCCGCTCATGCCCCGTGTCTCCCTTCTTTCCCGCTCATGCCCCGTGTCTCCCTTCTTTCCACCCCCAGCTCATGCCCCGTGTCTCCCTTCTTTCCCCCACCCCCCGCTCATGCCCCATGTCTCCCTTCTTTCCCCCCACCCCTGCTCATGCCCCGTTTCTCCCTTCTTTCCACCCCCACCCCCCGCGTCTCCCTCCTGTACCCCCCACCCCCGCTCATGCCCCGTGTCTTCCTTCTTTCCCCTCTGCTCATGCCCGTGTCTCCCTACTTCTCCCCACCCCCCGCTCATGCCCCGTGTCTCCCTTCTTCCCCCCCACCCCCTTCTCATGCCCCGTTTCTCCACTCTTCTCCCCCACCACCCGCTCATGCCCCGTCTGTGCCCTGTTCCCCCCACCCCCCGCTAATGCCCCGTGTCTCCCTCCTGTACCCCCCAACCCCTGTTCTTGCCCCGTGTCTTCCTCCTGTACCCCCCACCCCTCGCACATGCCCCGTGTCTCCCTTCTTCCCCCCCACCCCCCGCTCATGCCCCGTGTCTCCCATCTTTCCCCCCGTGTCTCCCTTCTTCCCCCCCACCCCCCGCTCATGCCCCGTGTCTCCCTTCTTTCCCCCCACCCCCCGCTCATGCCCCATGTCTCCCTTCTTTTCCCCCAACCCCCGCTCATGCCCCGTGTCTCCCTTCTTTCCCCCCCGGCTCATGCCCTGTGTCTCCCTTCTTCGCCCCACCCCTTGCTCATGCCCCGTGTCTCCCTTATTCCCCCCCACCCCCTGCTCATGCCGCGTGTCTCCCTTCTTCCCCCCACCCCCGTTCATGCCACGTGTCTCCCTTCTTTCCCCCCACCCACCGCTCATGCCCCGTGTCTCCCTTCTTCCCCCCACCCCTTATTCATGCACCGTGTCTCCCTTCTATCCCCCCACCCCCCGCTCATGCCGCGTGTCTCCCTTCTTCCCCCCCACCCCCCTGTTCATGCCCCGTGTCTCCCTTCTTTCCCCCCCACCCCTGCTCATGCCCCGTTTCTCCCTTCTTTCCACCCCCACCCCCCGCTCATGCCCTGTGTCTCCCTCCTGTACACCCCACCCCCGCTCATGCCCTGTGTCTTCCTTCTTTCCCCTCTGCTCATGCCCGTGTCTCCCTTCTTCCCCCACCCCCCGCTCATGCTCCGTGTCTCCCTTCTTCCCCCCACCCCCTGCTCATGCCCCGTTTCTCCACTCTTCTCCCCCACCACCCGCTCATGCCCCGTCTCTGCCCTGTTCCCCCCACCCCCCGCTCATGCCCCGTGTCTCCCTCCTGTACCCCCCCAACCCCCGTTCTTGCCCCGTGTCTTCCTCCTGTACCCCCCACCCCTCACACATGCCCTGTGTCTCCCTTCTTCCCCCCCAACCCCCGCTCATGCCCCAAGTCTCCCATCTTTCCCCCCCACCGTGTATCCCTTCTTTCCCCCCACCCCCGCTCATGCCCCGTGTCTCCCTTCTTTCCCCCCACCCCCCGCTCATGCCCCATGTCTCTCTTCTCTTCCCCCCAACCCCCGCTCATGCCCCGTGTCTCCCTTCTTTCCCCCCCGGCTCATGCCCTGTGTCTCCCTTCTTCGCCCCACCCCTTGCTAATGCCCCGTGTCTCCCTTCTTCCCCCACCCCCTGCTCATGCCGCGTGTCTCCCTTCTTCCCCCCCACCCCCGTTCATGCCCCGTGTCTCCCTTCTTTCCCCACCCCCCGCTCATGCCCCGTGTCTCCCTTCTTCCCCCCACCCCTTATTCATGCACCGTGTCTCCCTTCTATCCCCCCACCCCCCGCTCATGCCGCGTGTCTCCCTTCTTCCCCCCCGTTCATGCCCCGTGTCTCCCTTCTTTCCCCCCACCCCCGCTCATGCCCCGTGTCTCCCTTCTTTCCCCCCCACCCCTGCTCATGCCCCGTTTCTCCCTTCTTTCCACCCCCACCCCCCGCTCATGCCCTGTGTCTCCCTCCTGTACACCCCACCCCCGCTCATGCCCCGTGTCTTCCTTCTTTCCCCTCTGCTCATGCCCGTGTCTCCCTTCTTCCCCCACCCCCCGCTCATGCTCCGTGTCTCCCTTCTTCCCCCCCACCCCCTGCTCATGCCCCGTTTCTCCACTCTTCTCCCCCACCACCCGCTCATGCCCCGTCTCTGCCCTGTTCCCCCCACCCCCCGCTCATGCCCCGTGTCTCCCTCCTGTACCCCCCCAACCCCCGTTCTTGCCCCGTGTCTTCCTCCTGTGCCCCCCACCCCTCACACATGCCCCGTGTCTCCCTTCTTCCCCCCCAACCCCCGCTCATGCCCCAAGTCTCCCATCTTTCCCCCCCACCGTGTCTCCCTTCTTTCCCCCCCACCCCCGCTCATGCCCCGTTTCTCCCTTCTTTCCCCCCACCCCCCGCTCATGCCCCATGTCTCCCTTCTCTTCCCCCCAACCCCCGCTCATGCCCCGTGTCTCCCTTCTTTCCCCCCCGGCTCATGCCCTGTGTCTCCCTTCTTCACCCCACCCCTTGCTAATGCCCCGTGTCTCCCTTCTTCCCCCACCCCCTGCTCATGCCGCGTGTCTCCCCTCTTCCCCCCCACCCCCGTTCATGCCCCGTGTCTCCCTTCTTTCCCCACCCCCCGCTCATGCCCCGTGTCTCCCTTCTTCCCCCCCACCCCTTATTCATGCACCGTGTCTCCCTTCTATCCCCCCACCCCCCGCTCATGCCGCGTGTCTCCCTTCTTCCCCCCACCCCCCATTCATGCCCCGTGTCTCCCTTCTTTCCCCCCACCCCCGCTCATGCCCCGTGTCTCCCATCTTTCCCCCACCACCCGCTCATGCCCCGTGTCTCCCTTCTTTCCACGCCCACCCCCCGCTCATGCCCCGTGTCTCCCTTCTTCCCCCCCAACCCCCGCTCATTCCCCGTGTCTCCCTTCTTCCCCCAAACCCCCACTCATGCCCTGTGTCTCCCTTCTTCCCCCACCCCTGCTCATGCCCCATGTTTCCCTTCTTCCCCCCCACCCCCCGATCATGCCCCGTGTCTCCCTTCTTCCCCCTCCACCCCCGGTCATGCCCCGTGTCTCCCTTCTTCCTCCCCTACCCCCCGCTCATGCCCCATGTCTGCCCTTTTCCCCCCACCCTGTGCTCATGCCCGGTGTCTCCCTCCTGTACCCACCCAACCCCCGCTCATTCCCCGTGTCTCCCTTCTTCCCCCCAACCCCCACTCATGCCCTGTGTCTCCCTTCTTCCCCCCCACCCCCCGCTCATGCCCCGTGTCTCACTTCTTTCCCCCCAACCCCGCCATGCCCCGTGTCTCCCTTCTTCCCCCTCACCCCCGCTCATGCCCCGTGTCTCCCTTCTATCCCCCCACCCCCCGCTCATGCCCCATGTCTCCCTTCTTCCCAACCCACTCCCCGCTCATGCCCCGTGTCTCCCTTCTTTCCCCCGCTCATGCCCCGTGTTTCCCTTCTTTCCTCCCCACCCCTGGCTCATGCCCCGTGTCTCACTTCTTTCCCCCCACCCCCCGCTCATGCCCCGTGTCTTCCTTTTTCCTCCCCACCCCACGCTCATGCCCCGTGTCTCCCTTCTTTCCCCCGCTCATGCCCCGTGTCATCCTTCTTTCCTCCCCACCCCTCGCTCATGCCCCGTGTCTCACTTCTTTCCCCCCACCCCCCGCTCATGCCCCGTGTCTTCCTTTTTCCTCCCCACCCCCCGATCATGGCCCGTGTCTCCCCTGTTCACCCCCAACCCCTGCTCATGCCCTGTGTCTCTCTTCTTCACCCCCCACCCCCGTTCATGCCCCGTGACTCCCTTCTTTCCTGCTCATGCCCCGTGTCTCCCTTCTTTCCACCCCCAGCTCATGCACCGTATCTCCCTTCTTTCCCCCCACTCCACGCTTATGCCCCATGTCTCCCTTCTTTCCCCCCCAACCCCCGCACATGCCCCGTGTCTCCCTTCTTTCCACCCCCACCCCCCGCTCATGCCCCGTGTCTCCCTCCTGTACCCCCCACCCCCCGCTCATACCCCGTGTCTTCCTTCTTTCCCCCCGCTCATGCCCCGTGTCTCCCTTCTTCCTCCCCCACTCCCCGCTCATGCCCCGTCTCTGCCTTGTTCCCCCGACCCCCCGCTCATGCCCCGTGTCTCCCTCCTGTACCCCCCCAACCCCCGCTCTTGCCTCGTGTCTCCATCCTGTACCCCGACGGCCCGCTCATGCCCCGTGTCTCCCTTCTTCCCCCCCACCCCCGCTCATGCCCCGTGTCTCCCATCTTTCCCCCCCACCGTGTCTCCCTTCTTTCCCTCCCACCCCCCACTCATGCCCCGTGTCTCCCTTCGTTCCACCCCCACCCCCTGCTCATGCCCTGTGTCTCCCTTCTTCCTCCCCCCACCCCCAGCTCATGCCCCGTCTCTGCCCTGTTGCTCCAACCCCCTGCTCATGCCCCGTGTCTCCCTCCTTTACCCCCCACCCACGCTCATGCTCCGTGTCTCCCTTCTTCCCCCCACCCCCCGCTCATGCCCCATGTCTCCCATCTTTCCCCCCACCCCCGCTCATGCCCTGTGTCTCCCTTCTTCTCCCCCACCCCCCCGCTCATGCCCCGTGTCTCCCTTCTTCCCCCCGACCCGCTGTTCATGCCCTGTGTCTCCCTTCTTCCACCACCCCCTGCTAATGCCCCGTGTCTCCCTTGTTCCCCCCACCCCTGCTCATGCCCTGTGTCTCCCTTGTTCCCCCCACCCGTTGCTCATGCCCCATGTCTCCCTTCTTCACCCCACCCCCCGCTCATGCTGCGTGTCTCCCTTCTTCCCCCACCCCCTGCTCATGCCCCGTGTCTCCCTTCTTTATCCCCACCCCCCGCACATGCCCCGTGTCTCCCATATTTCCCCCCCACCCCTCGCTCATGCCCCTAGTCTCCCTTCTTTACACCCCCACCCACCGCTCATGCCCCGTGTCTCCCTTTTTCCCCCCCACCCCCTGCTCATGTCCCGTGTCTCCCTTCTTCCCCCCACCCCCAGCTCATGCCCTGTGTCTCCCCTCTTCTCCCCCACCCCCCACTCATGCCCCGTGTCTCCCTTCTTCCCCCCCACCCCCTGCTCATGCCCCGTGTCTCCCTTCTTCCCCCCACCCCCAGCTCATGCCCTGTGTCTCCCCTCTTCTCCCCCACCCCCAGCTCATGCCCCGTGTCTCCCTTCTTCTTCCCCCACCCCCGCTCATGCCCCGTCTCTGCCCTGTTCCCCTCACCCCCCGCGACTCCCTCCTGTACCCCCCAACCCCTGCTCTTGCCCCGTATCTCCCTCCTGTACCCCCCACCCCACGCTCATGCCCCGTGTCTCCCCTCTTCCCCCAACCCCACCGCTCATGCCCCGTGTCTTCCTTCTTCCCCCCACCCCCTGCTCCTGCACTGTGTCTCCCTTTGTCCCCCCCACCCCACGCTCATGCCCCTTGTCTCCCTTCTCCCCCCCACCCCCCGCTCATGCCCTGTGTCTCCCTTCTTTCCACCCCCACCCCCCACTCATGCCCCGTGTCTCCCTTCTTCCCCCCCGCTCATGCCCCATGTCTCCCTTCTTCACCCCCCACCTCTTGCTCAAGCCCGTGTCTCCCTTCTTCCCCCCCACTCCCCACTCATGCCGCGTGTCTCCCTTATTTCCCCCACACCCCCCGCTCATGCCCTGTGTCTTCCTTCTTTCCCGCCGCTCATTCCCTGTGTCTCCCTTCTTCCCCCCCACCCCCGCTCATGCCGCGTGTCTCCCTTCTTCCCCCCACCCCCCGTTCAAGCCCTGTGTTGCCCTTCTTTCCCCCCACCCCCTGCTCATGCCCCGTGTCTCCCATCTTCCCCCCATCCCCCGCTCATTCCCTGTCCCTCCCATCTTTCCCCCACCCCCCGCTCATGTGCCCCGTGTCTCCCTTCTTCCCCCCACCCCTGCTCATGCCCCGTGTCTCCCATCTTTCCCCCCACCCCCCGCTCATGCCCCGTGTCTACCTTCTCCCCCCACCCCCCGCTCATGCCATGTGTCTCCCTTCTTTCCACCCACCACCCCCTGCTCATGCCCCATGTCTTCCTTCTTTCCCCCACATCCCCCGCTCATGTTCCGTGTCTCCCTTTTCCCCCCCTCTCCCCGTGTCTCCCTTCTTCCCCCCACCCCCGCTCATGCCCCGTGTCTCCCTTTTTCCCCCGACCCCCCCGTTCATGCCCTGTGTCTCCCTTCTTCCCCCACCCCCTGCTCATGCCCCGTGTCTCCCTTCTTCCCCCCACCCCTTGCTCATGCCCCGTGTCTCCATTCTTCCCCCCCACCCCCCGCTCATGCCACGTGTCTCCCTTCTTCCCCCCCACCCCCAGTTCATGCGCTGTGTCTCCCATCTTCCCCCCACCCCCAGCTCATGCCCTATGTCTCCCTTCTTCCCCCCCACCCCCCGCTCATGCCCCATGTCTCCCTTCTTTCCACCCCCACCCCTGCTCATGCCCCGTGTCTCCCTCCTGTACCCCCCCGCTCATGTCCCATGTCTTCCTTCTTTCCCCCGTGCATGCCCCCTGTCTCCCTTCTTCTCCCTCACCCCGCTCATGCCCTGTCTCTGCCCTGTTCCCCCCACCCCCCGCTCATGCCCCGTGTCTCCCTCCTGTACACCCCCACCCCCGCTCTTGCCCTGTGTCTCCCTCCTGTACCCCCCCACCAACTGCTCATGCCCTGTGTCTTCCTTCTTTCCCCCCACCCCGCTCATGCACCGTGTCTCCCTTCTTCCCCCCCACCCCCCGCTCATACCCCATGTCTCCATTCTCCCCCCACCCCCCGCTCATGCCCAGTGTCTCCCTTCTTTCCACCCCCAACCCCCGCTCATGCCCCGTGTCTCCCTTCTTTTCCCCCACCCCCCGCTCATGCCCCGTGTCTCCCTTCTTCCCGCGCTCATGCCCCGTGTCTCCCTTCTTCCCCCCACCCATTGCTCATGCCCCTTGTCTCCCTTCTCCCCACCACCCCCCGCTCATGCCGCGTGTCTCCCTTCTTCCCGCCCACCCCTGTTCATGCCCCGTATCTCCATTCTTTCCCCCCGCTCATGCCCCGTGACTCCCTTCTTTCCCCCCGCTCATGCCCCGTGTCTCCCTTCTTCCCCCCACCCCTTGCTCATGCCCCATGTCCCCCTCACCCCCCGCTCATGCCGCGTGTCTCCCTTCTTTCCCCCACCCCCGCTCATGCCACGTGTCTCCCACCTTCCCCCCAACCCCCTGCTCATGCCCCGTGTCTCCCTCCTGTACCCCCACCGCCGCTCATGCCCCGTGTCTTCCTTCTTTCCCCCCGCTCATGCCCCATGTCTCCCTTCTTCACCCCCAACCACCTGCTCATACCCTGTGTCTCCCTTCTTCTCCCCGACCCCCGCTCATGCCGCGTGTCTCCCTTCTTCCTCCCCCACCCCCGCTCATGCCCCGTCTCTCCCTTCTTTACCCCCACCCCCGCTCATGCCCCGTGTCTCCCACCTTTTCCCCCCACCCCCGCTCATGCCCTGTGTCTCCCTCCTGTACACCCCCACCCCCGCTCTTGCCCCGTGTCTCCCTCCTGTACCCCCTACCCCCCGCTCATGCCCCGTGTCCCCTTCTTCCCCCCACCCCACTGCTCATGCCCCGTGTCTTCCTTCTTTCCCCCATCCCCCGCTCATGCACCGTGTCTCCCTTTTCCCCCATGCCCCCGCTCATGCCCCGTGTCTCCCTTCTCCCCCCACCCCCTGCTCATGCCCGTGTCTCCCTTCTTTCCAACCCCTACCCCCCGCTCATGCCCCGTGTCTCCCTTCTTTCCCCCCACCCCCGCTCATGCCCCGTGTCTCCCTTCTTTTCCTCCCACCCCCCGCTCATGCCACGTGTCTCCCTTCTTCTACCCCCCCTCATGCCCGTGTCTCCCTTCTTACCCCCACGCCTTGCTCATGCCCCGTGTCTCCCTTCTTCCCCCCGCTCATGCCGCGTGTCTCCCTTCTCCCCCCCACCCCCCATTCATGCCCCGTGTCACCATTCTTCCCCCCACCCCCTGCTCATGCCCCGTGACACCCTTCTTTCCCCCCGCTCATGCCCCGTGTCTCACTTCTCCCCCCACCCCTTGCTCATGCCCCATGTCTCCCTTCTTTCCGCCACCCCCCGCTCATGCCCCGTACCTCCCATCTTTCCCCCCAACCCTCCGCTCATGCCCAGTGTCTCCCTTCTCCCCCCAGCCCCCCCGCTCATGCCCCGTGTCTCCCCTTCTTTCCACCCCCCACCCCCGCTCATGCCCCGTGTCTTCCTTCTTCCCCCCCACCCCCCGCTCACGCCCCGTGTCTCCCTTATTCCCCCCACCCCCCGCTCATGCCCCGTGTCTCCCTTCTCCCCCCCACCCCCCTGATCATGCCCGTGTCTCCCTTCTTTCCATCTCCCACCCCCACTCATGCCCTGTGTCTTCCTTCTCCCGCCCCCACCACCCGCTCATGCCCCGTGTCTCCCTTCTTCCCCCCCACCCCGGTCATGCCCTGTGTCTTCCTTCTCCCGCCCCCACCCCCCGCTCATGCCCCGTGTCTCCCTTCTTCCACCCCTACCCCCGCTCATGCCCCGTGTCTGCCCTGTTCCCCCATTCCCCACTCATGCCCCATGTCTCCCTCCTGTACCCCCACACCCTCGCTCATGCCCCGTGTCTCCCTCCTGTATCCCCACCCCCCGCTCATGCCCTGTGTCTCCCTTCTTCCCCCACCCCCCGCTCATGCCCCGTGTCTCCCTTCTTCCTCCCCTACCCCCCGCTCATGCCCCGTGTCTGCCCTGTTCCCCCATCCCCCGCTCATGCCCCGTGTCTCCCTACTGTACCCCCCCACCCCTCGCTCATGCCCCGTGTCTCCCTCCTGTATCCCCACCCCCGCTCATATCCTGTGTCTCCCTTCTTCCCCCCACCCCCTGCTCATGCCCCGTGTCTCCTTCTTTCCCCCACCCCCTGCTCATGCTCCGTATCTCCCTTCTTACCCCCCACCCCGTGAATGCCCCGTGTCTCCCTCCTGTTCCCCCACCCCCACCCATGCCCCGTGTCTTCATTCTTTCCCCCCGCTAATGCCCCGTGTCTCCCGTCTTCCCCCACCCCCCGCTCATGCCCCGTGTCTCCCTTCTTCTCCCTCACTCCCTGCTCATGCCGCGTGTCTCCCTTCTTCCTCCCCCCACCCCCCGCTCATGCCCGTCTCTCCCTTCTTTCCCCCAACCCCGCTCATGCCCCGTGTCTCCCACCTTTCCCCCCCACCCCCGCTCATGCCCCGTGTCTCTCCTGTACACCCCCACCCCCCGCTCTTGCCCCGTGTCACCCTCCTGTACACCCCACCCCCCACTCTTGCCCCGTGTCTCCCTTCTTCCCACCCAACCCACTGCTCATGCCCCGTGTCTCCCTTCTTTCCCCCCACCCCCCGCTCATGCGCCGTGTCTCCCTTCTTTCCCCACCCTCCGCTCATGCCCCGTGTCTCCCTTCTTTCCCCCGCTCATGCCCCGTGTCTCCCTTCTTTCCCCCCGCCCATGCCCCGTGTCTCCCTTCTTCCCCCTCTCATGCCGCGTGTCTCCCTTCTTCCCCCCCCACCCCCCTGTTCATGCCCGTGCCTCCATTCTTCCCCCCCACCGCCCGCTCATGCCCTGTGACTCCCTTCCCCCCCTCTGCTCATGCTCCATGTCTCACTTCTTCCCCCTCTTGCTCATGCCCCGTGTCTCCCTTCTTCCCCCCACCCCCTCGTTCATACCCCATGTCTCCCTTCTTTCTTCGTTCCCCCCACATCCCTCTCATGCCCCATGTCTCCCTTCTCCCCCCGACCCCCCCGCTCATGCCACGTGTCTCCCTTCTGTCCACCCCCTGCTTATGCCCCATGTCTTCCGTCTTCCCCCCCACCCCCGCTCAGGCCCCATGGTCTCTCTTCTTCCCCCCCACCCCCTGCTCATGCCGCATTTCTCCCTTCTCCCCCCACCCCCCACTCATGCCCGTGTCTCCCTTCTTTCTATCTCCCACGCCCTGCTCATGCCCCGTGTCTTCCTATTCCTGCCCCCACCCCCCGCTCATGCCCGTGTCTCCCTTCTTCCCCCCACCCCCGCTCATGCCCCGTGTCTCCGTTCTTCCACCCTCACCCCCGGCTCATGCCCTGTGTCTCCCTTCTTCCCCCTCCAACCCCGGTCATGCCCTGTGTCTTCCTTCTCCCGCCCCCCACCCCCCACTCATGCCCCGTGTCTCCCTTCTTCCTACCCCCACCCCCCGCTCATGCCCCGTGTCTGCCCTGTTCCCCCACCCCCCGCTCATGCCCCGTGTCTTCCTTCTTCCTCCCCCACCCCGCTCATGCCCCGTGATGCCCTGTTCGCCCCACCCCCCGCTCATGCCCCGTGTCTCCCTCCTGTACCCCCCACCCCTCGCTCATGTCCCGTGTCTCCCTCCTGTATCCACACCCCCCACTCATGCCCCTGTGTCTCCCTTCTTCCCACCACCCCCCGCTCATGCCCCATGTCTCCTTTCTTCCCCCCACACCCCGCTCATGCCCCGTGTCTTCCTTCTTTCCCCTGCCCACCCCCGCTCATGCCCCGTGTCTCCCTTCTTTCCACCCCCACTGCCTGCTCATGCCCCGTGTCTTCCTTCTTCCCCCCACCCCCCGCTCAGCCCGTGTCTCCCTTCTTCCCCCTCACCCCCCGCTCATGCCCGTGTCTCCCTTCTCCCCCCATCCCCCCAACCCCCCACTCATGCCCGTGTCTCCCTTCTTTCTATCTCCCACCCCCTGCTCATGCCCCGTGTCTTCCTTCTCCTGCCCCCACCACCCGCTCATGCCCCGTGTCTCCCTTCTTCCCCCGCACCCTCACTCATGCCCCATGTCTCCCTTCTTCCCCCCACCCCCCGCTCATGCCCCGTGTCTCCCTTCTTCCACCCCATCCCCCGCTCATGCCCCATGTCTTCCTTCTTCCCCCACCCACCCCCGCTCATGCCCCGTGTCTCCCTTCTTCCCCCCCACCCCTCGCTCATGCCCCGTGTCTCCCTTCTTACCCCCCACCTCCTTCTCATGCCCCGTATCTCCCTTCTTTCCACCCCCTCTGCCTGCTCATGCCCCGTGTCTTCCTTCTTCCCCCCACCCCCTGCTCATGCCCCGTGTCTCCCTTCTTTCCCCCACCCCCCGCTCATGCCCTGTGTCTCACTTCTCCCCCCCACCCCACGCTCATGCCCCGTGTCTCCCTTCTTCCCCCATCCCCTGCTCATTCCCAGTCCCTCATCTTTCCCCCCATCCCCCGCTCATGCCCCGTCTCTCACTTCTCCCCCCACACCCCTGTTCATGCCCCGTGTCTCCCTTCTTTCTATCCCCACCCCGCTCATGCCCCGTGTCTCCCTTCTTCCCCCCTACCCCCGCCATGCCCCGTGTCTCCCTTCTTCCCCCCACACCCTGCTCATGCCCCGTGTCTCCCTTCTCCCCCCACACCCCTGTTCATGCCCGTGTCTCCCTTCTTTCTATCCCCCACCCCCGCTCATGCCCCGTGTCTCCCTTCCTTCCCCCTCCACTCCCCGCTCATGCCCCATATCTCCCTTCTTCCCACCCACCCCCGTTCATACCCTGTCTCCCTTCTTTCCCCCACCCCCCGCTCATGCCCCGTGTCTTCCTTCTCCCGCCCCCACCCCCCGCTCATGCCCCGTGTCTCCCTTCTTCTCCCCCACCCCCCGCTCATGCCCCGTGTCTCCCTTCTTTCCCCCACCCCCTGCGCATGCCCCATGTCTCCCTTCTTTCCCCCCACCCCCGCTCATGCATCATGTCTCCCTTCTTCCCCCCCACCCCCGCTCATGCCCCATGTCTCCCTTCTTCCCCCCCACCCCCACTCATGCCCCATGTCTTCCTTCTCCCCCACCCCCCTGCGTCTCCCTTTTTCCCCCTCCCCCCGTTCATGCCCCGTGTCTCCCTTCTTCCCCCCCACCCCCGCTCATGCCCATGTCTCCCTTCTTTCCCCCCACCCCCACTCATGCCCCATGTCTTCCTTCTCCCCCACCCCCCTGCGTCTCCCTTTTTCCCCCTCCCCCCGTTCATGCCCCGTGTCTCCCTTCTTCCCCCCCACCCCCGATCATGCCCCGTGTCTTCCTTCTCCCCCACCCCCCCGCTCATGCCCCGTGTCTCCCTTCTTCCCCCCCACCCCTTGCTCATGCCCCATGTCTCCCTTCTTTTCCCCCACCACCGCTCATGCCCCATGTCTCCCTTCTTCCCCCCACCCCCGCTCATGCCCCGTGTCTTCCTTCTCCCCCACCCCCCTGCGTCTAACTTTTTCCCCCCTCCCCCCGTTCATGCCCTGTGTCTCCCTTTTTCCCCCCACCCGCCCGCTCATGGTCCATGTCTCCCTTCTTCCCCCCACCCCTTGCTCATGCCCCATGTCTCCCTTCTTCCCCCCCACCCCCCGCTCATGCCACGTGTCTCCCTTCTTCCCCCCCACCCCCCATTCATTCCCTGTGTCTCCCATCTTTCCCCCCCAACCCCCGCTCATGGCCGTGTCTCCCTTCTTTCCCCCCCACCCCCCGCTCATGCCCCGTGTCTCCCTTGTTTTCCACCCCCACCCCCGCTCATGCCCCGTGTCTCCCTCCTGTACCCCCACCCCCCCGCTCATGCCCCATGTCTTCCTTCTTTCCCCCCGCTCATGCCCCATGTCTCCCTTCTTCCCCCCACCTCTGCACATGCCCCGTGTCTCCCTTCTTCTCCCCCACCCCCCGCTCATGCCCCGTGTCTACCTTCTTCCTCCCCCACCCCCTGCTCATTCCCCGTGTCTTCCTTCTCCTGCCCCCACCACCCGCTCATGCCTCGTGTCTCCCTTCTTCCCCCGCACCCTCACTCATGCCCCATGTCTCCCTTCTTCCCCCCACCCCCCGCTCATGCCCCGTGTCTCCCTTCTTCCCCCATCCCCTGCTCATGCCCCATGTCTCCCTTCTTCCCCCCCACCCCCGCTCATGCCCTGTGTCTCCCTTCTCCCCCCCTCCCCCGCTCATGCCCCGTGTCTCCCTTCTTTCCACCCCCACCCCCCGATCATGCCCCGTGTCTTCCTTCTCCCCCTCCCACCTCCCGCTCATGCCCCGTGTCTTCCTTCTTTCCCCCCACCCCCCGCTCATGCCCCGTGTCTCCCTTCTTTCCCCCCGCTCATGCCCCGTGTCTCCCTTCTTTCCCCTCGCTCATGCCCCGTGTCTCCCTTCTTTCCACCCCCACCCCCTGCTCATGCCCCGTGTCTCCCTTCTTTCCCCCCCGCTCATGCCCCGTGTCTCCCTTCTTACCCCCCGCTCATGCCCCGTGTCTCCCTTCTTCCCCCCACCCCTTGCTCATGCCCCGTGTCTCCCTTCTTCCCCCCCGCACATGCCGCATGTCTCCCATCTTCCACCCCACCCGCCCGTTCATGCCCGTGTCTCCATTCTTTCCCCCACCCCCTGCTCATGCCCCGTGACTCCCTTCTCCCCCCCTGCTCATGCCCCGTGTCTCACTTCTTCCCCCCACCCCTTGCTCATGCCCCGTGTCTCCCTTCTTTCCCCCCACCCCCCGCTCATGCCCCGTGTCTCCCATATTTCACCCCACACCCCCCGCTCATGCCCCGTGTCTCCCTTATCCCCGCCACCCCCCGCTCATGCCCTGTGTCTCGCTTCTTTCTACCCCCCACCCCCCGCTCATGCCCCGTGTCTCCCTCCTGTACCCCCACCCCCCACTCATGCCCCGTGTCTCCCTTCTTCCCCCAACCCCACTGCTCATCTGCTCATGCCCCGTGTCTTCCTATTTTCCCCCCACCCCCCGCTCATGCACCGTGTCTCCCTTCCCCCCCCCACCGCTCCTGCGTGTCTCCCTTCTCACCCCCCACCCCCCGCTCATGCCCCGTGTCTCCCTTCTTTCCACCCCCACCCCCTGCTCATGCCCCGTGTCTCCCTTCTTTCCTCCCCGCTCATGCCCCGTGTCTCCCTTCTTCCCCCCACCCCTTGCTCATGCCCCGTGTCTCCCTTCTTCACCCCCACCCCCCGCTCATGCCCCGTGTCTCCCTTCTTCCCCCCACCCCCCGCTCATGCCCCGTGTCTCCCTTCTTACACCCCCGCTCATGCCCCGTGTCTCCCTTCTTCCCCCCCACCCCTTGCTCATGCCCCGTGTCTCTCTTCTTCCCCCCGCTCATGCCGCGTGTCTCCCATCTTCCACCCCAACCCCCGTTCATGCCCCGTGTCTCCATTTTTTCCCCCCACCCCCCGCTTATGCCCCGTGACTCACTTCTTCCCCCCCACCCCTTGCTCATGCCCCGTGTCTCCCTTCTTTCCCCCCACCCCCCGCTCATGCCCCGTGTCTCCCATATTTCCCCCCACACCCCCCGCTCATGCCCCGTGTCTCCCTTCTCCCCCCCACCCCCGCTCATGCCCTGTGTCTCCCTTCTTTCCACCCCCCACCCCCCGCTCATGCCCCGTGTCTTCCTTCTTCCCCCCAACCCCCGCTCATGCCCCGTTTCTCCCTTCTTCCCCCCCTCCCCCGCTCATGCCCCGTGTCTCCCTTCACCCCCCCACCCCCCCGCTCATGCCCGTGTCTCCCTTCTTTCCATCTCCCACCCCCCACTCATGCCCCGTGTCTTCCTTCTCCCGCCCCCACCCCCCGCTCATGCCCCGTGTCTCCCTTCTTCCCCCCCACCCCCGCTCATGCCCCGTGTCTCCCTTCGTCCCCCCTCACCCCCCGCTCATGCCCTGTGTCTCCCTTCTTCCCCCTCCACCCCCGGTCATGCCCTGTGTCTTCCTTCTACCGCCCCACCCCCCGCTCATGCCCCGTGTCTCCCTTCTTCCTCCCCCACCCCCCGCTCATGCCCCGTGTCTGCCCTGTTCTCCCCACCCCCCGCTCATGCCCCGTGTCTTCCTTCTCCCGCCCCCACCCCCCGCTCATGCCCCGTGTCCTCCCTTCTTCCTCCCCCACCTCCCGCTCATGCCCCGTGCCTGCCCTGTTCCCCCCACCCCCCGCTCATGCCCCGTGTCTCCCTCCTGTACCCCCCCACCCCTCGCTCATGCCCCGTGTATCCCTCCTGTATCCCCACCCCCCCCTCATGCCCCGTGTCTCCCTTCTTACCCCCGACCCCCGCTCATGCCCCGTGTCTCCCTCCTGTACCCCCCACCCCCCGCTCATGCCCTGTGTCTTCCTTCTTTCCCCCCCGCTCATGCCCCGTGTATCCCTTCTTCCCTCCCACCCCCCGCTCATGCCCCGTGTCTCCCTTCTTCACCCCCCACCCCCGCTCATGCTCCATGTCTCCCTTCTTCTCCCCCACCCCCTGCTCATGCCGCTTGTCTCCCTTCTTCCTCCCCCACCTCCACCCCCCACTCATGCCCCGTCTCTCCCTTCTTTCCCCCCACCCCCGCTCATGCCCTGTGTCTCCCACCTTCCCCCCCACCTCCGCTCATGCCCCGTGTCTCCCTCCTGTACCCCAAACCCCCGCTCATGCCCCGTGTCTCCCTTCTTCCCGCCCACCCCACTGCTCATGCCCCGTGTCTTCCTTCTTTCCCCCACCCCCCGCTCACGCACGGTGTCTCCCTTTTTCCCCCTCCCCCCTTCTCATGGCCCGTGTCTCCCTTCTTTACCCCCACCCCCCGCTCATCCCCTGAGTCTCCCTTCTTTTCACCCCACCCCCGCTCATGCCCCGTGTCTTCCTTCTTCTCCCCACCCCACCCCACTGCTCATGCCCCGTGTCTCCCTTCTCACCCCCCACCCCCCGCTCATGCCCCGTGTCTCCCTTCTTTCCACCCCTGCTCATGCCCCGTGTCTCCCTTCTTTCCCCCCGCTCATGCCCTGTGTCTCCCTTCTTCCCCCCACCCCTTGCTCATGCCCCGTGTCTCCCTTCTTCCCCCCCACCCCCCGCTCATGCCCCGTGTCTCCCTTCTTTCCCCCCACCCCCGCTCATGCCCCATCTCTCCCGTCTTTCCCCCCCGCTCATGCGCCGTGTCTCACTTCTTCCCCCCACCCCTTGCTCATGCCCCGTGTCTCTCTTCTTCCCCCCACGCCCCCGTTCATGCCCCGTGTCTCCCTTCTTTCCCCCCACCCCCCGCTCATGCCCAGTGTCTCCCATCTTTCCCCCCAACCACCCGCTCATGCCCCGTGTCTCCCTTCTCCCCCCACCCCCCGCTCATGCCCCGTGTCTCCCTTCTTTCCACCCCGCAACCCCCGCTCATGCCCCGTGTCTTCCTTCTTCCCCCCCACCCCCCGCTCATGCCCCGTGCCTCCCTTCTTCCCCCCCACCCCCCGCTCATGCCCCGTGTCTCCCTTCACCCCCCCACCCCCTCTCATGCCTGTGTCTCCCTTCTTTCCATCTCCCACCCCCCACTCATGCCCCGTGTCTCCCTTCTCCCCCCCCACCCCTGCTCATGCCCCGTGTCTCCCTTCTTCCCCCCCTCACCCCCTGCGCATGCCCTGTGTCTCCATGCTTCCCCCTCCAGCCCCGGTCATGCCCTGTGTCTTCCTTCTCCCACCCCCACCCGCCGCTCATGCCCCGTGTCTCCCTTCTTCCTCCCCCACCCCCCGCTCATGCCCCGTGTCTGCCCTGCTCTCCCCACCCCCGCTCATGCCCCGTGTCTTCCTTCTCCCGCCCCCACCCCCCGCTCATGCCCCGTGTCTCCCTTCTTCCTCCCCCACCTCCCGCTCATGCCCCGTGTCTGCCCTGTTCCCCTCACCCCCCGCTCATGCCCCGTGTCTCCCTCCTGTACCCCCCCACCCCTCGCTCATGCCCCTTGTCTCCCTCCTGTATTCCCACCCCCCGCTCATGCCCAGTGTCTCCCTTCTTCCCCCCACCCCCCGCTCATGCCCTATGTCTTCCTTCTTTCCCCTGCTCATGCCCCATGTCTCCCTTCTTCCCCCACACCCCCTGTGTCTCCCTTCTTACCCCCGACCCCCGCTCATGCCCCGTGTCTCCCTCCTGTACCCCCCACCCCCCGCTCATGCCCCGTGTCTTCCTTCTCTCCCCCCCTCATGCCCCGTGTCTCCCTTCTTCCCCCCCACCCCCCGCTCATGCCCCATGTCTCCCTTCTTCACCCCCCACCCCCGCTCATGCTCCGTGTCTCCCTTCTTCTCCCCCACCCCCTGCTCATGCCGCTTGTCTCCCTTCATCCTCCCCCACCTCCACCCCCCACTCATACCCTGTCTCTCCCTTCTTTCCGCCCACCCCCGCTCATGCCCCGTGTCTCCCACCTTTCCCCCCCACCTCCGCTCATGTCCCGTGTCTCCCTCCTGTACCCCCACCCCTCGCTCATGCCTCGTGTCTCCCTACATCCCGCCCACCCCACTGCTCATGCCCCGTGTCTTCCTTCTTTCCCCCCACCCCCCGCTCACGCACAGTGTCTCCCTTTTTCCCCCGTCCCCCCGCTCATGCCCCTTGTCTCCCTTCTTTCCACCCTCAACCCCCGCTCATGCCCCGTGTCTTCCTTCACCCCCTCCCACCCCCCGCTCATGCCCCTTGTCTCCCTTCTTTACCCCCACCCCCCGCTCATGCCCCGGGTCTCCCTTCTTTTCACCCCACCCCTCGCTCATGCCCCGTGTCTCCCTTCTTCCCCCCCACCACTTGCTCATGCCCCGTGTCTCCCTTCTTCCCCCCGCGCATGCCGCGTGTCTCCCTTCTTCCCCCCACTCCCCTGTTCATGCCCTGTGTCTCCATTCTTTCCCCCCACCCCCCGCTCATGCCCCGTGACTCCCTTCTTTCCCCCCTGCTAATGCCCCGTGTCTCACTTCTTCCCCCCCTTGCTCATGCCCCGTGTCTCCCTTCTTCCCCCACCCCCGTTCATGCCCCATGTCTCCCTTCTTTCCTCCCACCCCCTGCTCATGCCCCGTGTCTCCCATCTTTCCCCCCCGCCCCCCGCTCATGCCCCGTGTCTCCCTTCTCCCCCCCACCCCCCGCTCATGCCCCGTGTCTACCTTCTTTACACCCCCCACCCCCCGCTCATGCCCTGTGTCTTCCTTCTTCCCCTCCACCCACCGCTCATTCCCCATGTCTCCCTTCTTCCCCCCCACCCCCTTCTCATGCACCGTGTCTCCCTTCTCCCCCCCAACCCCCCCACTCATGCCGTGTCTCCCTGCTTTCCATCTCCCACCCCCCGCTCATCATGCCTGTGTCTTCCTTCTCCCGGCCCAACCTCCCGCTCATGCCCCGTGTCTCCCTCCTTCCCCCCACCCCCGCTCATGCCCAGTGTCTCCCTTCTTCCCCCTCCACCCCCGGTCATGACCTGTGTCTTCCTTCTCCCACCCCCACTCATGCCCCATGTCTCCCTTCTTCCTCCCCCACCCCCGCTCATGCCCCGTGTCTGCCCTGTTCCCCTATCCTCCGCTCATAACCCCCTGTCTTCCTTCTCCCGCCCCCACCCCCCGCTCATGCCCCGTGTCTCCCTTCGTCCTCCCCCACCCCCGCTCATGCCCCGTGTCTGCCCTTTTCCCCCCACCCCCCGCTCATGCCCCGTGTCTCCCTCCTGTACCTCCCCACCCCTCGCTCATGCCCCGTGTCTCCCTCCTGTATCCCCACCCCCCGCTCATGCCCTGTGTCTCCCTTCTTCCCCCCATCCCCCGCTCATGCCCCATGTCTCCCTTCTTCCCCCCCGACCCCCCGCTCATGCCATGTGTCTTCCTTCTTTCCCCCGCCCACCCCCGCTCATGCCCCGTGTCTCCCTTCTTCCCCCCACCCCACGGCCTTCCCCGTGTCTCCCTTCTTACCCCCCACCCCCTGCTCATGCCCCGTGTCTCCCTTCTTTCCACCCCCACTGCCTGCTCATTCCCTGTGTCTTCCTTCTCCCCCCCACCCCCCGCTCATGCCCCTTGTCTCCCTTCTTCCACCCCACCCCCCGCTCATGCCCCATGTCTCCCTTCTCCCCCGCACCCCCCACTCATTCCCCGTGTCTCCCATCTTTCCCCCCAATCCCCCGCTCATGCCCAGTGTCTCCCTTCTCCCCCCACCCCCCCGCTCATGCCCCATGTCTTCCTTCTTCCCCCCCACCCCCCGCTCATGCCCCGTGTCTCCCTTCTTTCCCCCAGCTCATGCCCCGTGTCTCCCTCCTGTACCCCCCACCCCCCGCTCATGCCCCGTGTCTTCCTTCTTTCCCCCGATCATGCCCCGTGTCTCCCTTCTTCCCCCCCACCCCCGCTCATGCCCTGTGTCTCCCTTCTTCACCCCCCACCCCCCGCTCATGCCCCATGTCTCCCTTCTTCTCCCCCACCCCCTGCTCATGCCGCTTGTCTCCCTTCTTCCTCCCCCACCCCCAGCTCATGCCCCGTCTCTACCTTCTTTCCCCCCACCCCCGCTCATGCCCCGTGCCTCCCACCTTTCCCCCCACCCCCGCTCATGCCCCGTGTCTCCCTCCTGTACCCCCCACCCCCTGCTCAAGCCCCGTGTCTCCCTTCTTCCCGCCCACCCCACTGCTCATCTGCTCATGCCCCATGTCTTCCTTCTTTCCCCCACCCCCCGCTCACGCACGGTGTCTCCCTTTTTCCCCCCTCCCCCCACTCATGCCCCGTGTCTTCCTTCTTACCCGCGACCCCCGCTCATGCCCTGTGTCTCCCTCCTGTACCCCCACCCCCCGCTCATGCCCCATGTCTTCCTTCTTTCCCCCCCGCTCATGCCCCGTGTCTCCCTTCTTCCCCCCACCCCCTGCTCATGCCCCGTGTCTCCCTTCTTCATGCCCACCCCCGCTCATGCTCCGTGTCTCCCTTCTTCTCCTCCACCCCCTGCTCATGCCGCTTGTCTCCCTTCTTCCTCCCCCACCTCCACCCCCCACTCATACCATGTCTCTCCCTTCTTTCCCCCCTCCCCGCTCATGCCCCGTGTCTCCCACCTTTCCTCCCACCTCCGCTCATGCCCCGTGTCTCCCTCCTGTACCCCCCAACCCCCGCTCATGCCTCGTGTCTCCCTACATCCCGCCCACCCCACTGCTCATGCCCCGTGCCTCCCACCTTTCCCCCCACCCCCGCGCATGCCCCGTGTCTCCCTCCTGTACCCCCACCCCCTGCTCAAGCCCCGTGTCTCCCTTCTTCCCGCCCACCCCACTGCTCATCTGCTCATGCCCCATGTCTTCCTTCTTACCCGCGACCCCCGCTCATGCCCTGTGTCTCCCTCCTGTACCCCCACCCCCCGCTCATGCCCCGTGTCTTCCTTCTTTCCCCCCCGCTCATGCCCCGTGTCTCCCTTCTTCCCCCCCACCCCCTGCTCCTGCCCCGTGTCTCCCTTCTTCACTCCCCACTCCAGCTCATGCTCCGTGTCTCCCTTCTTCTCCTCCACCCCCTGCTCATGCCGCTTGTCTCCCTTCTTTCCACCCCCAACCCCCGCTCATGCCCCATGTCTTCCTTCTCCCCCTCCCACCCCCCGCTCATGCCCCCTGTCTCCCTTCTTTACCCCCACCCCCCGCTCATGCCCCGGGTCTCCCTTCCTTTCACCCCACCCCCCGCTCATGCCCCGGGTCTCCCTTCTTCCCCCCCACCCCTTGCTCATGCCCCGTGAATCCCTTCTTCCCCCCGTTCATGCCGCGTGTCTCCCTTCTTCCCCCCCACTCCCTCGTTCATGCCCCGTGTCTCCATTCTTTCCCCCCACCCCCCGCTCATGCCCCATGTCTCCCTTCTTCTCCCCCACCCCCTGCTCATGCCGCTTGTCTCCCTTCTTCCTCCCCCACCTCCACCCCCCACTCATACCCTGTCTCTCCCTTCTTTCCCCCACCCCGCTCATGCCCCGTGTCTTCCTTCTTTCCCCCCCGCTCATGCCCCGTGTCTCCCTTCTTCCCCCCCACCCCCCGCTCATGCCCCGTGTCTCCCTTCTTCACTCCCCACCCCCGCTCATGCTCCGTGTCTCCCTTCTTCTCCCCCACCCCCTGCGCATGCCGCTTGTCTCCCTTCTTCCTCCCCCACCTCCACCCCCCACTCATACCCTGTCTCTCCCTTCTTTCCCCCCACCCCGCTCATGCCCCGTGTCTCCCACCTTTCCCCCCACCTCCGCTCATGGCCCGTGTCTCCCTCCTGTACCCCCACCCTCCGCTCATGCCTCTTGTCTCCCTACATCCCGCCCACCCCACTGCTCATGCCCCGTGTCTTCCTTCTTTCTCCCCACCCCCCGCTCATGCACGGTGTCTCCCTTTTTCCCCCGTCCCCCCGCTCATGCCCCTTATCTCCCTTCTTTCCACCCCCAACTCCCGCTCATGCCCCATGTCTTCCTTCTCCCCCTCCCACCCCCCGCTCATGCCCCGTGTCTCCCTTCTTTACCCCCACCCCCCGCTCATGCCCCGGGTCTCCCTTCTTTTCATCCCACCCCCCGCTCATGCCCCGGGTCTCCCTTCTTCCCCCCCACCCCTTGCTCATGCCCCGTGTCCCCCTTCTTCCCCCCGCTCATGCCGCGTGTCTCCCTTCTTCCCCCCACTCCCCCGTTCATGCCCCGTGTCTCCATTCTTTCCGCCCATCCCCCGCTCATGCCCCGTGACTCCCTTCTTTCCCCCCGCTCATGCCCCGGGTCTCCCTTCTTCCCCCCCACCCCTTGCTCATGCCCCGTGTCTCCCTTCTTCCCCCGTTCATGCCGCGTGTCTCCCTTCTTCCCCCCCACTCCCCCGTTCATGCCCCGTGTCTCCATTCTTTGCCCCCCACCCCCCGCTCATGCCCCATGTCTCCCTTCTTCTCCCCCACCCCCTGCTCATGCCGCTTGTCTCCCTTCTTCCTCCCCCACCTCCACCCCCCACTCATACCCTGTCTCTCCCTTCTTTCCCCCACCCCGCTCATGCCCCGTGTCTTCCTTCTTTCCCCCCGCTCATGCCCCGTGTCTCCCTTCTTCCCCCCCACCCCCCGCTCATGCCCCGTGTCTCCCTTCTTCACTCCCCACCCCCGCTCATGCTCCGTGTCTCCCTTCTTCTCCCCCACCCCCTGCGCATGCCGCTTGTCTCCCTTCTTCCTCCCCCACCTCCACCCCCCACTCATACCCTGTCTCTCCCTTCTTTCCCCCCACCCCGCTCATGCCCCGTGTCTCCCACCTTTCCCCCCACCTCCGCTCATGGCCCGTGTCTCCCTCCTGTACCCCCCACCCTCCGCTCATGCCTCTTGTCTCCCTACATCCCGCCCACCCCACTGCTCATGCCCCGTGTCTTCCTTCTTTCTCCCCACCCCCCGCTCATGCACGGTGTCTCCCTTTTTCCCCCGTCCCCCCGCTCATGCCCCTTATCTCCCTTCTTTCCACCCCCAACCCCCGCTCATGCCCCATGTCTTCCTTCTCCCCCTCCCACCCCCCGCTCATGCCCCGTGTCTCCCTTCTTTACCCCCACCCCCCGCTCATGCCCCGGGTCTCCCTTCTTTTCACCCCACCCCCCGCTCATGCCCCGGGTCTCCCTTCTTCCCCCCCACCCCTTGCTCATGCCCCGTGTCCCCCTTCTTCCCCCCCGCTCATGCCGCGTGTCTCCCTTCTTCCCCCCCACTCCCCCGTTCATGCCCCGTGTCTCCATTCTTTCCCCCCATCCCCCGCTCATGCCCCGTGACTCCCTTCTTTCCCCCCTGCTCATGCCCCGTGTCTCCCTTCTGCCCCCCACCCCCCGTTCATGCCCCGTGTCTCCCTTCTTTCCCCCCACCCCCTGCTCATGCCCCGTGTCTCGTATCTTTCCCCCCCACCCCCCGCTCATGCCCCGTGTCTCCCTTCTTTCCACCCCCACCCCCTGCTCATGCCCCGTGTCTCCCTTCTTTCCCCCCGCTCATGCCCCATGTCTCCCTTCTTCCCACCAACCCCCGCTCATGCCCCGTGTCTCCCTTCTTCCCCCCACCCCCCGCTCATGCCCCGTGTCTCCCTTCTTACCCCCCACCCCCTACTCATGCCCCGTGTCTCCCTTCTTTCCACCCCTACTGCCTGCTCATGCCCCGTGTCTTCCTTCTTCCCCCCCACCCCCCGCTCATGCCCCTTGTCTCCCTTCTTCCCCCCTACACCCCGCTCATGCCCCGTGTCTCCCTTCTCCCCCCAACCCCCCGCTCATGCCCCGTGTCTCCCTTCTTCCCCCCCACCCCCGGCTCATGCCCCGTTTCTCCCTTCTCCCCCCCCACCCCCCGCTCATGCCCCGTGTCTTCCTTCTTTCCCCCCACCCCCACTCATGCCGGTGTCTTCCTTCTTTCCCCCCACCCCCACTCATGCCGGTGTCTCCCTTCTTCCCCCTCCCCCCTGCTCATGCCCCGTGTCTCCCATCTTTCCCATCCTCTCATGGCCCGTCTCTCACTTCTTTCCCCCCACCCCCCGCCAAGCCCCGTGTCTCCCTTCTTACCCCCCCACCCCCGCTCATGCCCCGTGTCTCCCTTCTTCCCCCCACCCCTGCTCATGCCCCATGTCTCCCTTCTTTCCCCCCACCCCCGCTCATGCCGCGTGTCTCCCTTCTTCCTCCCCACCCCCCGCTCATACCCCGTCTCTCCCTTCTTTCCCCCGCTCATGCCCCGTGTCTCCCTTCTTCCCCCCCACCCCTTGCTCATGCCCGCGTGTCTCCCTTCTTCCCCCCGCTCATGCCGCGTGTCTCCCTTCTTCCCCCCCACCCCCTGTTCATGCCCGTGTCTCCATTCTTTCCCCCCCTGCTCATGCCCCGTGTCTCACTTCTTCCCCCCACCCCTTGCTCATGCCCCGTGTCTCCCTTCGACCCCCACCCCCCCGTTCATGCCCCGTGTCTCCCTTCTTTCCGCCCACCCCCCGCTCATGCCCCGTGTCTCCCATCTTTCCCCCTAACACCCCGCTCATGCCCCATGTCTCCCTTCCCCCCCCACCCTCCCGCTCATGCCCTGTGTCTCCCTACTTTCCACCCCCCACCCCCGCTCATGCACCTTGTCTTCCTTCTTTCCCCCCCACCCCCCGCTCATGCCCCGTGTCTCCCTTCTTCCCCCCCACCCCCCGCTCATGCCCCGTGTCTCCCTTCACCCCCCCACCCCCCCGCTCATGCCCGTGTCTCCCTTCTTTCCATCTACCACCCCCCACTCATGCCCCGTGTCTTCCTTCTCCCGCCCCCACTCCCCGCTCATGCCCCATGTCTCCCTTCTCCCCCCCCACCCCCGCTCATGCCCCGTGTCTCCCTTCTTCCCCCCTCACCCCCCGCTCATGCCCTGTGTCTCCCTTCTTGCCCCTCCACCCCCGGTCATGCCCTGTGTCTTCCTTCTCCCGCCCCCACCCCCCGCTCATGCCCCGTGTCTCCCTTCTTCCTCCCCCACCCCCCGCTCATGCCCCGTGTCTGCCCTGTTCCCCCCACCCCCGCTCATGCCCCGTGTCTCCCTCCTGAACCCCCCACCCCTCGCTCATGCCCTGTGTCTCCCTCCTGTATCCCCACCCCCCGCTCATGCCCTGTGTCTCCCTTCTTCCCCCCACCCCCTGCTCATGCCCCGTGTCTCCCTTCTCCCCCCACCCCCCGCTCATGCCCCGTGTCTTCCTTCTTTCCCCCGCCCACCCCCCGCTCATGCCCCGTGTCTCCCTTCTTCCCCCGACCCCCGCTCATGCCCCGTGTCTCCCTCCTGTACCCCCCACCCCCCGCTCATGCCCCGTGTCTTCCTTCTTTCCCCCCGCTCATGCCCTGTGACTCCCTTCTTCCCCCCGCTCATGCCCCGTATCTCCCTTCTTCACCACCCAACCCCCGCTCATGCCCCGTGTCTCCCTTCTTCTCCCCCACCCCCTGCTCATGCCGCTTGTCTTCCTTCTTTCCCCCCGCTCATGCCCTGTGACTCCCTTCTTCCCCCCCCGCTCATGCCCGTGTCTCCCTTCTTCACCACCCAACCCCCGCTCATGCCCCGTGTCTCCCTTCTTCTCCCCCACCCCCTGCTCATGCCGCTTGTCTCCCTTCTTCCTCCCCCACCCCCTGCTCATGCCCCGTCTCTCCCTTCTTAACCCCCACCCCTGCTCATGCCCCTTTTCTCCCACCTTTCCCCCACCCCTGCTCAAGCCCCGTGTCTCCCTCCTGTACCCCCCACCCCCCTCTCATGCCCCGTGTCTCCCTTCTTCCCGCCCACCCCACTGCTCATGCCCCGTGTCTTCCTTCTTTCCCCCACCCCCGCTCACGCACGGTGTCTCCCTTTTTCCCCCCTCCCCTGCTCATGCCCCGTGTCTCCCTTCTCCCCCCCACCCCCCACTCATGCCCCTTATCTCCCTTCTTTCCACCCCCACCCCCCGCTCATGCCACGTGTCTTCCTTCTCCCCCTCCCACCCCCGCTCATGCCCCGTGTCTCCCTTATTTCCCCCTACCCCCCGCTCATGCCCCGTGTCTCCCTTCTTTTCCCCCCACCTCCGCTCATGCCCCGTGCCTCCCTTCTTCCCCCCCTGCTCATGCCGCGTGTCTCCCTTCTTCTCCCCCACCCCCCCGTTCATGTCCCGTGTCTCCATTCTTTCCCCCCCACCCCCGCTCATGCCCGTGACTCCCTTCTTTCCCCCCTGCTCATGCCCCGTGTCTCACTTCTTCCCCCCCTTGCTCATGCCCAGTGTCTCCATTCTTCCCCCCACACCTCCATTCATGCCCCGTGTCTCCCTTCTTTCTCCCACCCCCTGCTCATGCCCCGTGTCTCCCATCTTTCCCCTCCACCCCCGCTCATGCCCCATGTCTCCCTTCTCCCCCTACCCCCCGCTCATGCCCCGTGTCTCCCTTCTTTCCACCCCCCACCCCCGCTCATGCCCCGTGTCTCCCTTCTCCCCCCCACCCCCCCACTCATGCCCGTGTCTCCCTTCTTTCCATCTCCCACTGCCTGCTCATGCCCTGTGTCTTCCTTCTCCCCCCTGCCCCCCGCTCATGCCCTGTGTCTCCCTTCTTCCCCCACCCCCCGCTCATGCCCCGTGTCTCCCTTCTTCCACCCAACCCCCCACTCATGCCCCGTGTCTCCCTTCTTCCCCCCAACCCCCCGCTCATGCCCCGTGTCTCCCATTATTCCCCCCACCCCCCGCTCATGCCCCATGTCTCCCTTCTTCCCCCCCACCTCCCGCTCATGCCCTGTGACTTCTTTCTTTCCCCCCACCCCCGCTCATGCCGGTGTCTCCCTTCTTCCCCCCCACCCCCCCGCTCATGGCCCATGTCTCACTTCTTTCCCCCACCCCCCGCTCATGCCCCGTGTCTCCCTTCTTCCCACCCCACTCCGCGCTCATGCCCGTGTCTCCCTTCTTTCCCCCCACTCATGCCCCGTGTCTCCCTTCTTTTCCCTCATCCCCCGCTCATGCCCCGTGTCTCCCTTCTTTCCCCCCACCCCTCGCTCATGCCCCATGTCTCCCTTCTTCCCCCCACCCCCCTCTCATGCCCCATGTCTTCCTTCTTCCCCCCACCCCCCTCTCATGCCCCATGTCTTCCTTTTTCCCCCCTCCCCCCCTGCTCATGCCCCGTGTCTCCCATCTTTCCCCTCCGCTCATGCCCCTTGTCTCCCTTCTTCCCCCCAACCCCCCGCCAAGCCATGTGTCGCCCTTTTTACCCCCCCACCCCCCGCTCATGCCCTGTGTCTCCCTTCTTCCCACCCACCCCTGCTCATGCCCTGTGTCTCCCTTCTTTCCCCCACCCCCTGCTCATGCCGTGTGTCTCCCTTCTTCCTCCCCACCCCCCGCTCATGCCAGTGTCTCCCTTCTTTCCATCTCCCACCCCCTACTCATGCCCCATGTCTCCCTTCTCCCCCCTCCACCCCTGCTCATGCCCCGTGTCTCCCTTCTTCCCCCCTCACCCTCTGCTCATGCCCTGTGTCTCCCTTCTTCCCCCTCCACCCCCGGTCATGCCCTGTGTCTTCCTTCTCACACCCCCACCCCCCGCTCATGCCCCGTGTCTCCCTTCTTCCCCCACCCCACTGCTCATGCCCCGTGCCTTCCTTCTTTCCCCCCACCCCCCGCTCATGCCCCGTGTCTTCCTTCTTCCCCCCCACCCCCCGCTCATGCCCCGTGTCTCCCACCTATCCCCCCAAACCCCTGCTCATGCCCCATGTCTCCCTTCTCCCCCCCACCCCCCGCTCATGCCCCGTGTCTCCCTTCTTTCCACCCCCCACTCCCCGCTCATGCCCCATGTCTCCCTTCTTCCCCCCCACCCCCCTGCTCATGCCCCGTGTCTCCCTTCTCCCCCCCACCCCCCCGCTCATGCCCGTGTCTCCCTTCTTTCCATCTCCCACCCCCCACTCATGCCCCGTGTCTACCTTCTCCCCCCTCCACCCCCGCTCATGCCCCATGTCTCCCTTCTTCCCCCCTCACCCCCTGCTCATGCCCTGTGTCTCCTTTCTTCCCCCTCCACCCCCCGCTCATGCCCCGTGTCTCCCTTCTTTCCATCTCCCACCCCCGCTCATGCCCGTGTCTTCCTTCTCCCGCCCCCACCCCCCGCTCATGCCCCGTGTCTCCCTTCTTCCCCCTCACCCCCGCTCATGCCCCGTGTCTCCCTTCTTCCCCCCTCACCCCCCGCTCATGCCCTGTGTCTCCCTTCTTCCCCCTCCACCCCCGGTCATGCCCTGTGTCTTCCTTCTCCCGCCCCCACCCCCCACTCATGCCCCGTGTCTCCCTTCTTCCTCCCCCACCCCCCGCTCATGCCCCGTGTCTGCCCTGTTCCCCCCACCCCCCGCTCATGCCCTGTGTCTCCTTTCTTCCTCCCCCACCCCCCGCTCATGCCCCGTGTCTGCCCTGTTCCCCCCACACCCCGCTCATGCCCCGTGTCTCCCTCCTGAACTCCCCATCCCTCGCTCATGCCCCGTGTCTCCCTCCTGTATCCCCACCCCCCGCTCATGCCCTGTGTCTCCCTGCTTCCCCCCACCCCCCGCTTATGCCCCGTGTCTCCCTTCTTCCCCACCGACCCCCCGCTCATGCCCCGTGTCTTCCTTCTTTCCCATGCCCACCCCTGCTCATGCCCCGTGTCTCCCTTCTTCCCCCCACCCCACGGCCTTGCCCCGTGTCTCCCTTCTTACCCCCCACCCCCTGCTCATGCCCGTGTCTCCCTTCTTTCCACCCCCACTACCTGCTCATGCCCTATGTCTTCCTTCTCAACCCCCACCCCCGCTCATGCCCCGTGTCTCCCTTCTTCCCCCCCACCTCACGCTCATGCCCTGTGTCTCCCTTCTTACCCCCACCCCCCACTCATGCCCCATGTCTCCCTTCTTCCCCCCCACCCCCCGCTCATGCCCCGTGTCTCCCTCCTCCCCCCCACCCCCCGCTCATGCCCCTGTGTCTTCCTTCTTTCCCCCCACCCCCGCTCATGCCGGTGTCTCCCTTCTCCCCCCCACCCCCCCTGCTCATGCCCCGTGTCTCCCTTCTGTCTCCCCGCTCATGCCCCGTGTCTCCCTTCTTTTTCCTCACCCCCGCTCATGCCCTGTGTCTCCCTTCTTTCCCCCCCACCCCTCGCTCATGCCCCATGTCTCCCTTCTTTCGCCCCACCCTCGCTCATGCCCCATGTCTCCCTTCTTCCCCCCACCCCCCGCTCATGCCCCCTGTCTCCCTTCTTTCCCGCCCACCCCCCGCTCATGCCCCGTGTCTCCCTTCTTTTCCCTCACCCCCCGCTCATGCCCCGTGTCTCCCTTCTTTCCCCCCACCCCTCGCTCATTCCCCATGTCTCCCTTCTTTCCCCCCACCCCTCACTCATGCCCCATGTCTCCCTTCTCCCCCCCACCCCCCGCTCATGCCCCGTGTCTCCCTTCTTTCCCGCCCACCCCCCTCTCATGCCCCGTGTCTGCCCTGTTGAAACAGGGCAGACACGGGGCATGAGCGGGGGTGGGGCCCCCACCTTCCCTACCCCCGCTCATGCCCCGTCTCTCTCCTGTTCACCCCCACCCCCGCTCATGCTCCTTGTCTGTCTCCCTCCTTTTCCCCCCGCTCATGGCCCGTGTCTCCCCTGTTCACCCCCACCCCCCACTCATGCCCCGTGTCTCCCTTCTTTCCCGCTCATGCCCCGTGTCTCCCTTATTTCCACCCCTCGCTCATGCCCCATGTCTCCCTTCTTTCCCCCACCCCCTGCTCATGCCCCATGTCTCCCTTCTTTCCACCCCCCACTCATGCCCCGTGTCTCCCTTCTTTCCCCCCACCCCCGCTCATGCCCCGTGTCTCCCTTCTTCCCCCCCCACACCCCGCTCATGCCCCGTGTCTCCCTTCTTCCCCCCACCCCCCGCTCATGCCCCGTGTCTCCCTTCTTTCCCCCCACCCCCCGCTCATGCTGCGTGCCTCCCTTCTTCCTCCCCACCCCCCGCTCATGCCCCGTCTCTCCCTTCTTTCCCCCCACCCCCGCTCATGCCCCGTGTCTCCCATCTTTCCCCCCACCCCCGCTCATGCCCCGTGTCTCCCTCCTGTACCCCCCACCCCCCGCTCATGCCCCGTGTCTCGCTTCTTCCCCCACCCCACTGCTCATGCCCCGTGTCTTCCTTCTTTCCCCCCACCCCCCCTTATGCACTGTGTCTCCCTTTTCCCCCCTCCCCACGCTCATGCCCCGTGTCTCCCTTCCCCCCCCACCCCCCGCTCATGGCCCGTGTCTCCCTTCTTTCCCCCCACCCCCCGCTCATGCCCCGTGTCTCCCTTCTTTTCCCCCCACCCCCCGCTCATGCCCCGTGTCTCCCTTTTCCCCCCGCTCATGCTGCGTGTCTCCCTTCTTCCCCCCCCCGTTCATGCCCCGTGTCTCCATTCTTTCCCCCCCACCCCCCACTCATGCCCCGTGACTCCCTTCTTTCGCCCCCTGCTCATGCCCCGTGTCTCACTTCTTCCCCCCACCCCTTACTCATGCCCCGTGTCTCCCTTCTTCCCCCCACACCCCGCTCATGCCCCGTGTCTCCCTTCTTTCCCCCCACCCTCCGCTCATGCCCCGTGTCTCCCTTCTCCTCCCCTCCCCCCGCTCATGCCTGTGTCTCCCTTCTTTCCATCTCCCACCCCCCACTCATGCCCTGTGTCTTCCTTCTCCCGCCCCCACCCCCCGCTCATGCCCCGTGTCTCCCTTCTCACCCCCCACCCCCGTTCATGCCCCGTGTCTCCCTTCTTCCCCCCTCACCCCCTGCTCATGCCCTGTGTCTCCCTTCTTCCCCCTCCACCCTGGGTCATGCCCTGTGTCTTCCTTCTCCCACCCCCACCCCCTGCTCATGCCCCGTGTCTCCCTTCTTTTCCCCCTACCCCCCGCTCATGCCCCGTGTCTCCCTTTTTTGCCCCCACTCATGCCCCGTGTCTCCCCTCTTCCCCCCACACCCCGCTCATGCCCTGTGTCTCCCGCCTGTACCCCGCACCCCCACTCATGCCCCGTGTCTTCCTTCTTTTCCCCCGCTCATGCCCTGTGTCTCCGTTCTTCCCCCCCACCCCCACTCATGCCCCGTGTCTCCCTTCTTCCCCCCCACCCCCCGCACATGCCCCGTGTCTCCCTTCTTACCCCCACCCCCCGCTCATGCCCCGTGTCTCCCTTCTTTCCCCCACCCCCCGCTCATGCCCCGTCTCTCCCTTCTTTCCCCCACCCCCGCTCATGCCCCATGTCTCCCATCTTTCCCCCCCACCCCCGCTCATGCCCCGTGTCTCCCTCCTGTACCCCCCACCCCCCGCTCATGCCCCGTGTCTCGCTTCTTCCCCCACCCCACTGCTCATGCCCCGTGTCTTCCTTCTTTCCCCCCACCCCCCCTTATGCACCGTGTCTCCCTTTTCCCCCCTCCCCACGCTCATGCCCCGTGTTTCCCTTCTCCCCCCCACCCACGCTCATGGCCCGTGTCTCCCTTCTTTCCCCCCACCCCCCCGCTCATGCCCCGTGTCTCCCTTCTTCCCCCCCACCCCTTGCTCATGCCCCGTGTCTCCCTTTTCCCCCCCGCTCATGCCGCGTGTCTCCCTTCTTCCCCCCCACCCCCCGTTCATGCCCCGTGACTCCCTTCTTTCGCCCCCTGCTCATGCCCCGTGTCTCACTTCTTCCCCCCACCCCTTACTCATGCCCCGTGTCTCCCTTCTTCCCCCCACACCCCGCTCATGCCCAGTGTCTCCCTTCTTTCCCCCACCCCCCGCTCATGCCCCGTGTCTCCCACCTTTCCCCCCAACCCCCTGCTCATGCCCCATGTCTCCCTTCTCCCCCCCACCCCCCGCTCATGCCCCATGTCTCCCTTCTGTCCACCCCCCACCCCCCGCTCATGCCCCGTGTCTCCCTTCTCCCCCCCTCCCCCCGCTCATGCCCGTGTCTCCCTTCTTTCCATCTCCCACCCCCCACTCATGACCCGTGTCTTCCTTCTCCCGCCCCCACCCCCCCACTCATGCCCCGTGTCTCCCTTCTCACCCCCCACCCCCGCACATGCCCCGTGTCACCCTTCTTCCCCCCTCACCCCCTGCTCATGCCCTGTGTCTCCCTTCTTCCCCCTCCACCCTGGGTCATGCCCTGTGTCTTTCTTCTCCCACCCCCACCCCCCGCTCATGCCCCGTGTCTCCCTTCTTTTCCCCCCACCCCCCGCTCATGCCCCGTGTCTCCCTTCTTCCCCCCACTCATGCCCCGTGTCTCCCTTCTTCCCCCCACCCCTGCTCATGCCCCGTGTCTCCCACCTTTCCCCCACCCCCCGCTCATGCCCTGTGTATCCCTCCTGTACCCCGCACCCCCACTCATGCCCCGTGTCTTCCTTCTTTTCCCCCGCTCATGCCCTGTGTCTCCCTTCTTCACCCCAAACCCCCCGCTCATGCCCCGTGTCTCCCTTCTTCTCCCCCACCCCCGCTCATGCTGTGTGTCTCCTTTCTTCCTCCCACACCCCCCGCTCATGCCCTGTCTCCCCCTTCTTTCCCCCACCCCCGCTCATTACCCGTGTCTGCCACCTTTCCCCCCCACCCCCGCTCTTGCCCCGTGTCTCCCTCCTGTACACCCCCACCCCCCGCTCTTGTCCCGTGTCTCCCTACTGTACCCCCCACCCCCCTCTTATGCTCTTATGCCCTGTGTCTCCCTTCTTCCCCCCACCCCACCGCTCATGCCCCGTGTCTCCCTTCTTTCCACCCCCATCCCCCTCTCATGCCCCGTGTCTCCTTTCTTTCCACCCCAACCCCCCACTCATGCCCCGTGTCTTCCTTCTCCCCCTCCCACCCCCCGCTCATGCCCCGTGTCTCCCTTCTTTCCCCCCACACCCCGCTCATGCCCCATGTCTCCCTTCTGTCCACCCCCCACTCCCTGCTCATGCCCCATGTCTTCCTTCTTTCCCCCCACCCCCCACACATGCTCCGTGTCTCCCTTCTTCCCCCCCACTCCCCCGCTCATGCCCCGTGTCTCCCTTCTCCCCCCCTCCCCCCGCTCATGCCGGTGTCTCCCTTCTTTCCATCTCCCACCCCCCACTCATGCCCCGTGTCTTCCTTCTCCCGCCCCCACCCCCCGCTTATGCCCCGTGTCTCCCTTCTCACCCCCCAACCCCGCTCATGCCCCGTGTCTCCCTTCTTCCCCCCTCACCCCCTGCTCATGCCCTGTGTCTCCCTTCTTCCACCTCCACCCTGGGTCATGCCCTGTGTCTTCCTTCTCCCACCCCCACCCCCCGCTCATGCCCCGTGTGTCCCTTCTTTTCCCCCCACCCCCCGCTCATGCCCCGTGTCTCCCATCTTTCCCCCACCCTGCTCATGCCCCGTGTCTCCCACCTTTCCCCCACCCCACGCTCATGCCCTGTGTATCCCTCCTGTACCCCGCACCACCACTCATGCCCCGTGTCTTCCTTCTTTCCCCCGCTCATGCCCTGTGTCTCCCTTCTTCACCCCAAACCCCCCCTCATGCCCCGTGTCTCCCTTCTTCTCCCCCACCCCCCGCTCATGCTGCGTGTCTCCTTTCTTCCTCCCACACCCCCCGCTCATGCCCTGTCTCTCCTTCTTTCCCCCACCCCCGCTCATTACCCGTGTCTGCCACCTTTCCCCCCCACCCCCGCTCTTGCCCCGTGTCTCCCTCCTGTACACCCCCAACCCCCGCTCTTGCCCCGTGTCTCCCTCCTGTACCCCCCACCCCCCTCTAATGCCCTGTGTCTCCCTTCTTCCCCCCACCCCCACTCATGCCCCGTGTCTCCCTTCTTTCCACCCCCATCCCGCTCTCATGCCCCGTGTCTCCTTTCTTTCCACCCCCACCCCCCGCTCATGCCCTGTCTCTCCCTTCTTTCCCCCACCCCCACTCATGCCCCGTGTCTCCCTTCTTTCCACCCCCATCCCCCTCTCATGCCCCGTGTCTCCTTTCTTTCCACCCCCACCCCCCGCTCATGCCCCGTGTCTTCCTTCTCCCCCTCCCACCCCCCGCTCATGCCCCGTGTCTCCCTTCTTTCCCCCCACCCCGCGCTCATGCCCTGTGTCTCCCTTCTTTCCCCCCGCTCATGCCCCGTGTCTCCCTTCTTCCCCCCCACCCCTTGCTCATGCCCCGTGTCTCCCTTCTTCCCCCCGCTCATGCCGCGTGTCTCCCTTCTTCCCCCCCACCCCCGTTCATGCCCCGTGTCTCCATTCTTTCCCCCCAACCCCCGCTCATGCCCCGTGACTCCCTTCTTTCCCCCCCTGCTCATGCCCCGTGTCTCACTTCTTCCCCCCCACCCCTTGCTCATGCCCTGTGTCTCCTTCGACCAAACCCCCCCATTCATGCCCCCTGTTTCCCTTCTTTCCGCCCACCCCCCGCTCATGCCCCGTGTCTCCCATCTTTCCCCCTACCCCCCGCTCATGCCCCGTGTCTCCCTTCTTTTCCCCCCACCTCCGCTCATGCCCCGTGCCTCCCTTCTTCCCCCCTGCTCATGCCGCGTGTCTCCCTTCTTCTCCCCCACCCCCCCGTTCATGTCCCGTGTCTCCATTCTTTCCCCCCCACCCCGCTCATGCCCGTGACTCCCTTCTTTCCCCCCTGCTCATGCCCCGTGTCTCACTTCTTCCCCCCCTTGCTCATGCCCAGTGTCTCCATTCTTCCCCCCACACCTCCATTCATGCCCCGTGTCTCCCTTCTTTCTCCCACCCCCTGCTCATGCCCCGTGTCTCCCATCTTTCCCCTCCACCCCCGCTCATGCCCCATGTCTCCCTTCTCCCCCTACCCCCCGCTCATGCCCCGTGTCTCCCTTCTTTCCACCCCCCACCCCCGCTCATGCCCCGTGTCTCCCTTCTCCCCCCCACCCCCCCACTCATGCCCGTGTCTCCCTTCTTTCCATCTCCCACTGCCTGCTCATGCCCTGTGTCTTCTTCTCCCCCCTGCCCCCCGCTCGCTCATGCCCTGTGTCTCCCTTCTTCCCCCACCCCCCGCTCATGCCCCGTGTCTCCCTTCTTCCACCCAACCCCCCACTCATGCCCCGTGTCTCCCTTCTTCCCCCAACCCCCCGCTCATGCCCCGTGTCTCCCATTATTCCCCCCACCCCCCGCTCATGCCCCATGTCTCCCTTCTTCCCCCCCCACCCCCCGCTCATGCCCTGTGACTTCTTTCTTTCCCCCCACCCCCGCTCATGCCGGTGTCTCCCTTCTTCCCCCCCACCCCCCCGCTCATGGCCCATGTCTCACTTCTTTCCCCCACCCCCCGCTCATGCCCCGTGTCTCCCTTCTTCCCACCCCACTCCGCGCTCATGCCCGTGTCTCCCTTCTTTCCCCCCACTCATGCCCCGTGTCTCCCTTCTTTTCCTCATCCCCCGCTCATGCCCCGTGTCTCCCTTCTTTCCCCCCACCCCTCGCTCATGCCCCATGTCTCCCTTCTTCCCCCCACCCCCCTCTCATGCCCCATGTCTTCCTTCTTCCCCCCACCCCCCTCTCATGCCCCATGTCTTCCTTTTTCCCCCCTCCCCCCCTGCTCATGCCCCGTGTCTCCCATCTTTCCCCTCCGCTCATGCCCCTTGTCTCCCTTCTTACCCCCAACCCCCCGCCAAGCCATGTGTCGCCCTTTTTACCCCCCCACCCCCCGCTCATGCCCTGTGTCTCCCTTCTTCCCACCCACCCCTGCTCATGCCCTGTGTCTCCCTTCTTTCCCCCACCCCCTGCTCATGCCGTGTGTCTCCCTTCTTCCTCCCCACCCCCCGCTCATGCCAGTGTCTCCCTTCTTTCCATCTCCCACCCCCTACTCATGCCCCATGTCTCCCTTCTCCCCCCTCCACCCCTGCTTATGCCCCGTGTCTCCCTTCTTCCCCCCTCACCCTCTGCTCATGCCCTGTGTCTCCCTTCTTCCCCCTCCACCCCCGGTCATGCCCTGTGTCTTCCTTCTCACACCCCCACCCCCCGCTCATGCCCCGTGTCTCCCTTCTTCCCCCACCCCACTGCTCATGCCCCGTGCCTTCCTTCTTTCCCCCCACCCCCCGCTCATGCCCCGTGTCTTCCTTCTTCCCCCCCACCCCCCGCTCATGCCCCGTGTCTCCCACCTATCCCCCCAAACCCCTGCTCATGCCCCATGTCTCCCTTCTCCCCCCCACCCCCCGCTCATGCCCCGTGTCTCCCTTCTTTCCACCCCCCACTCCCCGCTCATGCCCCATGTCTCCCTTCTTCCCCCCCACCCCCCTGCTCATGCCCCGTGTCTCCCTTCTCCCCCCCACCCCCCCGCTCATGCCCGTGTCTCCCTTCTTTCCATCTCCCACCCCCCACTCATGCCCCGTGTCTACCTTCTCCCCCCTCCACCCCCGCTCATGCCCCATGTCTCCCTTCTTCCCCCCTCACCCCCTGCTCATGCCCTGTGTCTCCTTTCTTCCCCCTCCACCCCCCGCTCATGCCCCGTGTCTCCCTTCTTTCCATCTCCCACCCCCGCTCATGCCCGTGTCTTCCTTCTCCCGCCCCCACCCCCCGCTCATGCCCCGTGTCTCCCTTCTTCCCCCTCACCCCCGCTCATGCCCCGTGTCTCCCTTCTTCCCCCCTCACCCCCCGCTCATGCCCTGTGTCTCCCTTCTTCCCCCTCCACCCCCGGTCATGCCCTGTGTCTTCCTTCTCCCGCCCCCACCCCCACTCATGCCCCCGTGTCTCCCTTCTTCCTCCCCCACCCCCCGCTCATGCCCCGTGTCTGCCCTGTTCCCCCCACCCCCCGCTCATGCCCTGTGTCTCCTTTCTTCCTCCCCCACCCCCCGCTCATGCCCCGTGTCTGCCCTGTTCCCCCCACACCCCGCTCATGCCCCGTGTCTCCCTCCTGAACTCCCCATCCCTCGCTCATGCCCCGTGTCTCCCTCCTGTATCCCCACCCCCCGCTCATGCCCTGTGTCTCCCTGCTTCCCCCCACCCCCCGCTTATGCCCCGTGTCTCCCTTCTTCCCCACCGACCCCCCGCTCATGCCCCGTGTCTTCCCTTCTTTCCCATGCCCCACCCCTGCTCATGCCCCGTGTCTCCCTTCTTCCCCCACCCCACGGCCTTGCCCCGTGTCTCCCTTTTTACCCCCCACCCCTGCTCATGCCCGTGTCTCCCTTCTTTCCACCCCCACTACCTGCTCATGCCCTATGTCTTCCTTCTCAACCCCCACCCCCGCTCATGCCCCGTGTCTCCCTTCTTCCCCCCCACCTCACGCTCATGCCCTGTGTCTCCCTTCTTACCCCCACCCCCCACTCATGCCCCATGTCTCCCTTCTTCCCCCCACCCCCCGCTCATGCCCCGTGTCTCCCTCCTCCCCCCCACCCCCCGCTCATGCCCCTGTGTCTTCCTTCTTTCCCCCCACCCCCGCTCATGCCGGTGTCCTCCCCTTCTCCCCCCCACCCCCCCTGCTCATGCCCCGTGTCTCCCTTCTGTCTCCCCGCTCATGCCCCGTGTCTCCCTTCTTTTTCCTCACCCCCGCTCATGCCCTGTGTCTCCCTTCTTTCCCCCCCACCCCTCGCTCATGCCCCATGTCTCCCTTCTTTCGCCCCACCCTCGCTCATGCCCCATGTCTCCCTTCTTCCCCCCCACCCCCGCTCATGCCCCCTGTCTCCCTTCTTTCCCGGCCACCCCCCGCTCATGCCCCGTGTCTCCCTTCTTTTCCCTCACCCCCCGCTCATGCCCCGTGTCTCCCTTCTTTCCCCCCACCCCTCGCTCATTCCCCATGTCTCCCTTCTTTCCCCCCACCCCTCACTCATGCCCCATGTCTCCCTTCTCCCCCCCACCCCCCGCTCATGCCCCGTGTCTCCCTTCTTTCCCGCCCACCCCCCGCTCATGCCCCGTGTCTGCCCTGTTGAAACAGGGCAGACACGGGGCATGAGCGGGGGTGGGGCCCCCACCTTCCCTACCCCCGCTCATGCCCCGTCTCTCTCCTGTTCACCCCCACCCCCGCTCATGCTCCTTGTCTGTCTCCCTCCTTTTCCCCCCGCTCATGGCCCGTGTCTCCCCTGTTCACCCCCACCCCCCACTCATGCCCCGTGTCTCCCTTCTTTCCCGCTCATGCCCCGTGTCTCCCTTATTTCCACCCCTCGCTCATGCCCCATGTCTCCCTTCTTTCCCCCACCCCCTGCTCATGCCCCATGTCTCCCTTCTTTCCACCCCCCACTCATGCCCCGTGTCTCCCTTCTTTCCCCCCACCCCCGCTCATGCCCCGTGTCTCCCTTCTTCCCCCCCCACACCCCGCTCATGCCCCGTGTCTCCCTTCTTCCCCCCACCCCCCGCTCATGCCCCGTGTCTCCCTTCTTTCCCCCCACCCCCCGCTCATGCTGCGTGCCTCCCTTCTTCCTCCCCACCCCCCGCTCATGCCCCGTCTCTCCCTTCTTTCCCCCCACCCCGCTCATGCCCCGTGTCTCCCATCTTTCCCCCCACCCCCGCTCATGCCCCGTGTCTCCCTCCTGTACCCCCCACCCCCGCTCATGCCCCGTGTCTCGCTTCTTCCCCCACCCCACTGCTCATGCCCCGTGTCTTCCTTCTTTCCCCCCACCCCCCCTTATGCACTGTGTCTCCCTTTTCCCCCCTCCCCACGCTCATGCCCCGTGTCTCCCTTCCCCCCCCACCCCCGCTCATGGCCCGTGTCTCCCTTCTTTCCCCCCACCCCCGCTCATGCCCCGTGTCTCCCTTCTTTTCCCCCCACCCCCCGCTCATGCCCCGTGTCTCCCTTTTCCCCCCGCTCATGCTGCGTGTCTCCCTTCTTCCCCCCCCCGTTCATGCCCCGTGTCTCCATTCTTTCCCCCCCACCCCCCACTCATGCCCCGTGACTCCCTTCTTTCGCCCCCTGCTCATGCCCCGTGTCTCACTTCTCCCCCCACCCCTTACTCATGCCCCGTGTCTCCCTTCTTCCCCCCACACCCCGCTCATGCCCCGTGTCTCCCTTCTTTCCCCCACCCTCCGCTCATGCCCCGTGTCTCCCTTCTCCTCCCCTCCCCCGCTCATGCCTGTGTCTCCCTTCTTTCCATCTCCCACCCCCCACTCATGCCCTGGTCTTCCTTCTCCGCCCCCACCCCCCGCTCATGCCCCGTGTCTCCCTTCTCACCCCCCACCCCCGTTCATGCCCCGTGTCTCCCTTCTTCCCCCTCACCCCCTGCTCATGCCCTGTGTCTCCCTTCTTCCCCCTCCACCCTGGGTCATGCCCTGTGTCTTCCTTCTCCCACCCCCACCCCCTGCTCATGCCCCGTGTCTCCCTTCTTTTCCCCCTACCCCCCGCTCATGCCCCGTGTCTCCCTTTTTTGCCCCCACTCATGCCCCGTGTCTCCCCTCTTCCCCCCACACCCCGCTCATGCCCTGTGTCTCCCGCCTGTACCCCGCACCCCCACTCATGCCCCGTGTCTTCCTTCTTTTCCCCCGCTCATGCCCTGTGTCTCCGTTCTTCCCCCCCACCCCCACTTCA
>NW_027182418.1:0-59170 GCF_040938575.1 Ambystoma mexicanum | reverse complement strand
ACATCTCATGTTATAGGAAGGGTCTCAGGTTTGGTATTAGAAGCATTGAGATATCACATCTCATGCTATAGGAATGGTCTCAGGATTGGAATGGGAAGGAGTTGGATATTAGATTCTTGCTATAGAAAGGGTCTCAGGTTTGGAACGGGAAGGAGTTGGATATCACATCTCATGTTATAGGAAGGGTCTCAGGTTTGGTCTAAGCATTGAGATATCACATCTCTGCTATCGGAAGTTTCTCAGGATTGAAATGGGAAGGAGTTGGATATCCCATCTCATGTTATAGGACGGGTCTCAGGTTTGGTAATAGAATCATTGAGATATCACATCTCATGCTGTAGGAAGTGTCTAAGGATTGGAATGGGAAGGACTTGGATATCACATCTCATGCTATAGGTAGACTCTCAGGTTTGGAAAGGGAAGGAGTGGGATATCACATTTCATGTTCAAGGAAGGATCTCAGGTTTGGTATTAGAGGCATTGAGATATCACATCCCATGCTATAGGAAGGGTCTCAGGATTGGAATGGGAAGGATTTGGATATCACATCTCATGCTATAGGAAGGGTCTCAGGTTTGGTATAAGCATTGAGATATCACATCTCATGCTATAGGAAGGGTCTCAGGATTGGAATGGGAAGGAGTTGGATATCACATCTCATGCTATAGGTAGGCTCTCAGGTTTGGAAAGGGAAGGATTTGGATATCACATTTCATGTTAGAGGAAGGATCTCAGGTTTGGTATTAGAGGCATTGAGATATCACATCTCATGCTATAGGAAGGGTCTCACGATTGGAATGGGAAGGATTTGGATATCACATCTCATGCTATAGGAAGGGTCTCAGGTTTGCTATAAGCATTGAAATATCACATCCCATGCTATAGGAAGGGTCTCAGGATTGGAATGGAAGGAGTTGGATATCACATCTCATGTTATAGGAAGGATCTCAGATTTGGTATTAGAAGCATTGAGACATCACATCTCATGCTATAGGAAGGGTCTCAGGATTGGAATGGAAGGAGTTGGATATCACATCTCATGTTATAGGAAGGATCTCAGATTTGGTATTAGAAGCATTGAGACATCACATCTCATGCTATAGGAAGGGTCTCAGGATTGGAATGGGAAGGAGTTGGATATCACATCTCATGTTATAGGAAGGGTCTCAGGATTGGAATGGGAAGGACTTCGATATCACATCTCATGTTATAGGAAGGCTCCCAGGTTTGGAAGGGGAAGGAGTTGGATATCACATTTCATGTTAGAGGTAGAATCTCAGGTTTGGTATTAGAGGCATTGAGATATAACATCTCATGCTATCAGAAGGGTCTCAGGATTGGAATGGGAAGGAGTTGGATATCACATCTCATGCTAAAGGGAGGGTCTCAGGTTTGGAAGGGGAAGGATTTGAATATCACATCTCGTGTTATAGGAAGGATCTCAGGTTTGGTATTAGAAGAATTGAAATATCACATCTCATGCTATCGGAAGGATCTCAGGTTTGGTATTAGAAGCATTGAGACATCACATCTCATGCTATAGGAAGGGTCTCAGGATTGGAATGGGAAGGAGTTGGATATCACATCTCATGTTATAGGAAGGGTCTCAGGATTGGAATGGGAAGGACTTCGATATCACATCTCATGTTATAGGAAGGCTCCCAGGTTTGGAAGGGGAAGGAGTTGGATATCACATTTCATGTTAGAGGTAGAATCTCAGGTTTGGTATTAGAGGCATTGAGATATAACATCTCATGCTATCAGAACGGTCTCAGGATTGGAATGGGAAGGAGTTGGATATCACATCTCATGCTAAAGGGAGGGTCTCAGGATTGGAATGGGAAGGACTTGGATATCACATCTCATGTTATAGGAAGGGTCTCAGGTTTGGTATTAGAAGCATTGAGATATCACATCTCATGCTATAGGAATGGTCTCAGGATTGGAATGGGAAGGAGTTGGATATTAGATTCTTGCTATAGAAAGGGTCTCAGGTTTGGAACGGGAAGGAGTTGGATATCACATCTCATGTTATAGGAAGGGTCTCAGGTTTGGTCTAAGCATTGAGATATCACATCTCTGCTATCGGAAGTTTCTCAGGATTGAAATGGGAAGGAGTTGGATATCCCATCTCATGTTATAGGACGGGTCTCAGGTTTGGTAATAGAATCATTGAGATATCACATCTCATGCTGTAGGAAGTGTCTAAGGATTGGAATGGGAAGGACTTGGATATCACATCTCATGCTATAGGTAGACTCTCAGGTTTGGAAAGGGAAGGAGTGGGATATCACATTTCATGTTCAAGGAAGGATCTCAGGTTTGGTATTAGAGGCATTGAGATATCACATCCCATGCTATAGGAAGGGTCTCAGGATTGGAATGGGAAGGATTTGGATATCACATCTCATGCTATAGGAAGGGTCTCAGGTTTGGTATAAGCATTGAGATATCACATCTCATGCTATAGGAAGGGTCTCAGGATTGGAATGGGAAGGAGTTGGATATCACATCTCATGCTATAGGTAGGCTCTCAGGTTTGGAAAGGGAAGGATTTGGATATCACATTTCATGTTAGAGGAAGGATCTCAGGTTTGGTATTAGAGGCATTGAGATATCACATCTCATGCTATAGGAAGGGTCTCACGATTGGAATGGGAAGGATTTGGATATCACATCTCATGCTATAGGAAGGGTCTCAGGTTTGCTATAAGCATTGAAATATCACATCCCATGCTATAGGAAGGGTCTCAGGATTGGAATGGAAGGAGTTGGATATCACATCTCATGTTATAGGAAGGATCTCAGATTTGGTATTAGAAGCATTGAGACATCACATCTCATGCTATAGGAAGGGTCTCAGGATTGGAATGGGAAGGAGTTGGATATCACATCTCATGTTATAGGAAGGGTCTCAGGATTGGAATGGGAAGGACTTCGATATCACATCTCATGTTATAGGAAGGCTCCCAGGTTTGGAAGGGGAAGGAGTTGGATATCACATTTCATGTTAGAGGTAGAATCTCAGGTTTGGTATTAGAGGCATTGAGATATAACATCTCATGCTATCAGAAGGGTCTCAGGATTGGAATGGGAAGGAGTTGGATATCACATCTCATGCTAAAGGGAGGGTCTCAGGTTTGGAAGGGGAAGGATTTGAATATCACATCTCGTGTTATAGGAAGGATCTCAGGTTTGGTATTAGAAGAATTGAAATATCACATCTCATGCTATCGGAAGGATCTCAGGTTTGGTATTAGAAGCATTGAGATATCACATCTCATGCTATCAGAATGGTCTCAGGATTGGAATGGGAAGGAGTTGGATATCACATCTCATGCTAAAGGGAGGGTCTCAGGATTGGAATGGGAAGGACTTGGATATCACATCTCATGTTATAGGAAGGGTCTCAGGTTTGGTATTAGAAGCATTGAGATATCACATCTCATGCTATAGGAAGGGTCTCAGGAATGGAATGGGAAGGACTTGGATATCACATCTCATGATAAAGGAAGGGTCTAAGGTTTGGAAGGGGAAGGATTTGGATATCACATCTCATGTTATAGGACGGGTCTCAGGTTTGGTATTAGAAGCATTGTGATATCACATCTCATGCTATAGGAAGTGTCTCAGGATTGGAATGGGAAGGAGTTGGATATCACTTCTCATGCTATAGGAAGGGTTTAAGGTTTGGTAGAAGCATTGAGATATCACATCTCATGCTATAGGAAGAGTCTCAGGTTTGGGAAGGGAAGGATTTGGATTTCACATCTCATGTTATAGGATGGTTCTCATGTTTGGTTTTTGAAGCATTGAGATATCACATCTCATGCTATCGGAAGGGTCTCAGGTTTGGAATGGGAAGGAGTTGGATATCACATCTCATGTTATAGGAAGGATCTCATGTTTGGTATTAGAAGCATTGAGATATCACATCTCATGCTATAGGAAGGGTCTCCGGATTGGAATGTGAAGGATTTGGATATTACATCTCATGCTAAAGGAAGGATCTCAGGTTTGGAATGGGAAGGAGTTGGATATGACATCTCTTGTTATAGGGAGGGTCTCAGGATTTGAATGGCAAGGAGTTGGATATCACATCTCATGCCATAGGAAGGGTCTCAGGTTTGGTATAAGCATTGAGATATCACATCTCTGCTATCGGAAGGGTCTCAGGATTGGATTGGGAAGGAGTTGGATATCCCTTCTCATGCTATAGGAAGGGTCTCAGGTTGGAATGGGAAGGAGTTGGATATCACATCTCATGTTATAGGAAGGGTCTCAGGATTGGAATGGGAAGGATTTGGATATCGCATCTCTTGCTATAGGAAGGGTCTCAGGTTTTTTATTAGAAACATTGAGATATCACATCTCATGCTATAGGAAGGGTTTTAGGATTGGAATGGGAAGTATTTGGATATCACATCTCATGCTAAAGGAAGGTTCTCAGGTTTGGAAGGGGAAGGATTTGGATATCATATCTCATGTTATAGGACGGGACCCAGGTTTGGTATTAGAAGCATTGAGATATCACATCTCATGGTATAGGAAGGGTCTCAGGGTTGGAATGGGAAGGAGTTGGATATCACATCTCATCCAATAGTAAGGGTCTCAGGTTTGGAATGGGAAGGAATTGGATATCACATCTCATGTTATAGGAAGGGTCTCAGGTTTGGTAGAAGCGTTGAGATATCACATCTCTGCTATCGGAAGGGTCTCAGGATTGGATTGGGAAGGAGTTGGATATCCCTTCTCATGCTATAGGAAGGGTCTCAGGATTTGAATGGCAAGGAGTTGGATATCACATATCATGCCATAGGAAGGGTCTCAGGTTTGGCATAAGAAGGAGTTGGATATCCCATCTCATGCTATAGGAAGGGTCTCAGGTTGGAATGGGAAGGAGTTGGATATGACATCTCATGTTATAGGAAGGGTCTCAGGATTGGAATGGGAAGGACTTGGATATCACATCTCATGCTGTAGGAAGGCTCTCAGGTTTGGAAAGGGAAGGAGTTGGATATCACATTTCATGTTAGAGGTAGGATCTCAGGTTTGGTATTAGAGGCATTGAGATATCACATCTCATGCTATCAGAAGGGTATCAGGATTGGAATGGGAAGGAGTGGGATATCACATCTCATGCTAAAGGGAGGGTCTCAGGTTCGGAAGGGGAAGGATTTGGATATCACATCTCATGTTATAGGAAGGATCTCATGTTTGGTATTAGAAGCATTGAGATATCACATCTCATGCTATCGGAAGGATCTCAGGTTTGGTATTAGAAGCATTGAGATATCACATCTCATGCTATAGGAAGGGTCTCAGGATTGGAATGGGAAGGAGTTGGATATCACATCTCATGTTATAGGAAGGATCTCAGGTTTGGTATTAGAAGCATTGAGATATCACATCTCATGCTATAGGACTGGTCTCAGGATTGGAATGGGAAGGAGTTGGATATCACATCTCATGCTAAAGGAAGGGTCTCAGTTTTGGTAGAAGCATTGAGATTTCACATATCATGCTATAGGAAGGGTCTCAGGATTGGAATGGGAAGGAGTTGGATATCACATCTCATGCTATAGGAAGGGTCTCAGGTTTGGTATAAGCATTGAGATATCACATCTCTGCTATCGGAAGGGTCTCAGGATTGGAATGGGAAGGACTTAGATATCACATCTCATGCTATAGGGAGGGTCTCAGTATTGATATTAGAAGCATTGAGATATCACATCTCAAGCTATCGGAAGGGTCTCAGGATTGGAATGGGAAGGAGTTGGATATCACATCTCATGCTATAGGAAGGGTCTCAGGTTAGGAAGGGGAAGGAGTTGGATATCACATTTCATGTTAGAGGAAGGATCTCAGGTTTGGTATTAGAGGCCTTGAGATATCACATCTCATGCTATAGGAAGGGTCTCAGGATTGGAATGGGAAGGAGTTGGATATCACATCTCAAGCTATAGGAAGGGTCTCAGGTTTGGTATAAGCATTGAGATATCACATCTCATGCTATAGGAAGGGTCTCAGGATTGGAATGGGAAGGAGTTGGATATCACATCTCATGTTATAGGAAAGATCTCAGGTTTGGTATTAGAAGCATTGAGACATCACATCTCATGTTATAGGAAGGGTCTTAGGATTGGAATGGGAAGAAGTTGGATATCACATCTCATGCTATAGGAAGGGTCTCAGGTTTGGTATAAGCATTGAGATATCACATCTCATGCTATAGGAAGGGTCTCAGGATTGGAATGGGAAGGAGTTGTATATGACATCTCATGCCATAGGAAGGGTCTCAGGTTTGGTATACGCATTGAGATATCACATCACATGCTATAGGAAGGGTCTCAGGATTGGAATGGGAAGGACTTGAATATCACATCTCATGCTATAGGCAGGGTCTCAGGTTTGGAAAGGGAAGGAGATGGATATCACATTTCATGTTAGAGGTAGGATCTCAGGTTTGGTATTAGAGGCATTGAGATATCACATCTCATGCTATCAGAAGGGTCTCAGGATTGGAATGGGAAGGAGTTGTATATCACATCTCATGCTAAAGGGAGTGTCTCAGGTTTGGAAGGGGAAGGATTTGGAAATCACATCTCATGTTATAGGAAGGATCTCAGGTTTGGTATTAAAAGCATTGAGATATCACATCTCATGCTATAGGAAGGGTCTCAGGATTGGAATGGGAAGGAGTTGGATATCACATCTTATGCTATAGGAAGGGTCTCAGATTTGGTATAAGCAGTGAGATATCACATCTCATGCTATAGGAAGGGTCTCAGGATTGGAATGGGAAGGAGTTGGATATCACATCTCATGCTATAGGAAGGGTCTCAGGTTTGGAACGGGAAGGAGTTGTATATGACATCTCATGCCATAGGAAGGGTCTCAGGTTTGGTATCAGCATTGAGATATCACATCTCTGCTATCGGAAGGGTCTCAGGATTGGAATGGGAAGGAGTTGGATATCCCATCTTATGTTATAGGAACGATCTCAGGTTTGGTATTAGAAGCATTGAGATATCACATCTCATGCTATAGGAATGGTCTCAGGATTGGAATGGGAAGGAGTTGTATATGACATCTCATGCCATAGGAAGGGTCTCAGGTTTGGTATCAGCATTGAGATATCACATCTCTGCTATCGGAAGGGTCTCAGGATTGGAATGGGAAGGAGTTGGATATCCCATCTTATGTTATAGGAACGGTCTCAGGTTTGGTATTAGAAGCATTGAGATATCACATCTCATGCTATAGGAAGGGTCTCAGGATTGGAATGGGAAGGACTTGAATATCCCATCTCATGCTATAGGGAGGCTCTCACGTTTGGAAAGGGAAGGAGCTGGATATCACATTTCATGTTAGAGGTAGGATCTCAGGTTTGGTATTAGAGGCATTGAATATCACATCTCATGCTATCAGAAGGGTCTCAGGATTGGAATGGGAAGGAGTTGGATATCACATCTCATGCTAAAGGGAGGGTCTCAGGTTTGGAAGGGGAAGGATTTTGATATCACATCTCATGTTATAGGAAGGATCTCAGGTTTGGTATTAGAGGGATTGAGATATCACATCTCATGCTATCGGAAGGGTATCAGGATTGGATTTGGAAGTAGTTGGATATCCCATCTCATGCTATAGGAAGGGTCTCAGGTTGGAATGGGAAGGAGTTGGATATCACATCTCATGTTATAGGAAGGGTCTCAGGATTGGAATGGGAAATACTTCGATATCACATCTCATGCTATAGGAAGGCTCTCAGGTTTGCAAGGGGAAGGAGTTGGATATCACATTTCATGTTAGAGGTAGGATCTCAGGTTTGGTATTAGAGGCATTGAGATATCACATCTCATGCTATCAGAAATGTCTCAGGATTGGAATGGGAAGGAGTTGGATATCACATCTCATGCTAAAGGGAGGGTCTCTGGTTTGGAAGGGGAAGGATTTGGATATCACATCTCATGTTATAGGAAGGATCTCAGGTTTGGTATTAGAAGCATTGAGATATCACATCTCATGCTATAGGAAGGGTCTCAGGTTTGGAATGGGAAGGAATTGGATATCACATCTCATGTCATAGGAAGGATCTCAGGTTTGGTATTAGAAGCATTGAGATATCACATCTCATGCTATCAGAAATGTCTCAGGATTGGAATGGGAAGGAGTTGGATATCACATCTCATGCTAAAGGGAGGGTCTCTGGTTTGGAAGGGGAAGGATTTGGATATCACATCTCATGTTATAGGAAGGATCTCAGGTTTGGTATTAGAAGCATTGAGATATCACATCTCATGCTATAGGAAGGGTCTCAGGTTTGGAATGGGAAGGAATTGGATATCACATCTCATGTCATAGGAAGGATCTCAGGTTTGGTATTAGAAGCATTGAGATATCACATCTCATGTTATAGGAAGGGTCTCAGGTTTGGTCTAAGCATTGAGATATCACATCTCTGCTATCGGAAGTTTCTCAGGATTGAAATGGGAAGGAGTTGGATATCCCATCTCATGTTATAGGACGGGTCTCAGGTTTGGTAATAGAATCATTGAGATATCACATCTCATGCTGTAGGAAGTGTCTAAGGATTGGAATGGGAAGGACTTGGATATCACATCTCATGCTATAGGTAGACTCTCTGGTTTGGAAAGGGAAGGAGTGGGATATCACATTTCATGTTCAAGGAAGGATCTCAGGTTTGGTATTAGAGGCATTGAGATATCACATCTCATGCTATAGGAAGGGTCTCAGGATTGGAATGGGAAAGATTTGGATATCACATCTCATGCTATAGGAAGGGTCTCAGGTTTGGTATAAGCATTGAGATATCACATCTCATGCTATAGGAAGGGTCTCAGGATTGGAATGGGAAGGAGTTGGATATCACATCTCATGCTATAGGTAGGCTCTCAGGTTTGGAAAGGGAAGGATTTGGATATCACATTTCATGTTAGAGGAAGGATCTCAGGTTTGGTATTAGAGGCATTGAGATATCACATCTCATGCTATAGGAAGGGTCTCACGATTGGAATGGGAAGGATTTGGATATCACATCTCATGCTATAGGAAGGGTCTCAGGTTTGCTATAAGCATTGAAATATCACATCCCATGCTATAGGAAGGGTCTCAGGATTGGAATGGAAGGAGTTGGATATCACATCTCATGTTATAGGAAGGATCTCAGATTTGGTATTAGAAGCATTGAGACATCACATCTCATGCTATAGGAAGGGTCTCAGGATTGGAATGGGAAGGAGTTGGATATCACATCTCATGTTATAGGAAGGGTCTCAGGATTGGAATGGGAAGGACTTCGATATCACATCTCATGTTATAGGAAGGCTCCCAGGTTTGGAAGGGGAAGGAGTTGGATATCACATTTCATGTTAGAGGTAGAATCTCAGGTTTGGTATTAGAGGCATTGAGATATAACATCTCATGCTATCAGAAGGGTCTCAGGATTGGAATGGGAAGGAGTTGGATATCACATCTCATGCTAAAGGGAGGGTCTCAGGTTTGGAAGGGGAAGGATTTGAATATCACATCTTGTGTTATAGGAAGGATCTCAGGTTTGGTATTAGAAGAATTGAAATATCACATCTCATGCTATCGGAAGGATCTCAGGTTTGGTATTAGAAGCATTGAGATATCACATCTCATGCTATCAGAACGGTCTCAGGATTGGAATGGGAAGGAGTTGGATATCACATCTCATGCTAAAGGGAGGGTCTCAGGATTGGAATGGGAAGGACTTGGATATCACATCTCATGTTATAGGAAGGGTCTCAGGTTTGGTATTAGAAGCATTGAGATATCACATCTCATGCTATAGGAATGGTCTCAGGATTGGAATGGGAAGGAGTTGGATATTAGATTCTTGCTATAGAAAGGGTCTCAGGTTTGGAACGGAAAGGAGTTGGATATCACATCTCATGTTATAGGAAGGGTCTCAGGTTTGGTCTAAGCATTGAGATATCACATCTCTGCTATCGGAAGTTTCTCAGGATTGAAATGGGAAGGAGTTGGATATCCCATCTCATGTTATAGGACGGGTCTCAGGTTTGGTAATAGAATCATTGAGATATCACATCTCATGCTGTAGGAAGTGTCTAAGGATTGGAATGGGAAGGACTTGGATATCACATCTCATGCTATAGGTAGACTCTCAGGTTTGGAAAGGGAAGGAGTGGGATATCACATTTCATGTTCAAGGAAGGATCTCAGGTTTGGTATTAGAGGCATTGAGATATCACATCCCATGCTATAGGAAGGGTCTCAGGATTGGAATGGGAAGGATTTGGATATCACATCTCATGCTATAGGAAGGGTCTCAGGTTTGGTATAAGCATTGAGATATCACATCTCATGCTATAGGAAGGGTCTCAGGATTGGAATGGGAAGGAGTTGGATATCACATCTCATGCTATAGGTAGGCTCTCAGGTTTGGAAAGGGAAGGATTTGGATATCACATTTCATGTTAGAGGAAGGATCTCAGGTTTGGTATTAGAGGCATTGAGATATCACATCTCTGCTATCGGAAGTTTCTCAGGATTGAAATGGGAAGGAGTTGGATATCCCATCTCATGTTATAGGACGGGTCTCAGGTTTGGTAATAGAATCATTGAGATATCACATCTCATGCTGTAGGAAGTGTCTAAGGATTGGAATGGGAAGGACTTGGATATCACATCTCATGCTATAGGTAGACTCTCTGGTTTGGAAAGGGAAGGAGTGGGATATCACATTTCATGTTCAAGGAAGGATCTCAGGTTTGGTATTAGAGGCATTAAGATATCACATCTCATGCTATAGGAAGGGTCTCAGGATTGGAATGGGAAGGATTTGGATATCACATCTCATGCTATAGGAAGGGTCTCAGGTTTGGTATAAGCATTGAGATATCACATCTCATGCTATAGGAAGGGTCTCAGGATTGGAATGGGAAGGAGTTGGATATCACATCTCATGCTATAGGTAGGCTCTCAGGTTTGGAAAGGGAAGGATTTGGATATCACATTTCATGTTAGAGGAAGGATCTCAGGTTTGGTATTAGAGGCATTGAGATATCACATCTCATGCTATAGGAAGGGTCTCACGATTGGAATGGGAAGGATTTGGATATCACATCTCATGCTATAGGAAGGGTCTCAGGTTTGCTATAAGCATTGAAATATCACATCCCATGCTATAGGAAGGGTCTCAGGATTGGAATGGAAGGAGTTGGATATCACATCTCATGTTATAGGAAGGATCTCAGATTTGGTATTAGAAGCATTGAGACATCACATCTCATGCTATAGGAAGGGTCTCAGGATTGGAATGGGAAGGAGTTGGATATCACATCTCATGTTATAGGAAGGGTCTCAGGATTGGAATGGGAAGGACTTCGATATCACATCTCATGTTATAGGAAGGCTCCCAGGTTTGGAAGGGGAAGGAGTTGGATATCACATTTCATGTTAGAGGTAGAATCTCAGGTTTGGTATTAGAGGCATTGAGATATAACATCTCATGCTATCAGAAGGGTCTCAGGATTGGAATGGGAAGGAGTTGGATATCACATCTCATGCTAAAGGGAGGGTCTCAGGTTTGGAAGGGGAAGGATTTGAATATCACATCTTGTGTTATAGGAAGGATCTCAGGTTTGGTATTAGAAGAATTGAAATATCACATCTCATGCTATCGGAAGGATCTCAGGTTTGGTATTAGAAGCATTGAGATATCACATCTCATGCTATCAGAACGGTCTCAGGATTGGAATGGGAAGGAGTTGGATATCACATCTCATGCTAAAGGGAGGGTCTCAGGATTGGAATGGGAAGGACTTGGATATCACATCTCATGTTATAGGAAGGGTCTCAGGTTTGGTATTAGAAGCATTGAGATATCACATCTCATGCTATAGGAATGGTCTCAGGATTGGAATGGGAAGGAGTTGGATATTAGATTCTTGCTATAGAAAGGGTCTCAGGTTTGGAACGGGAAGGAGTTGGATATCACATCTCATGTTATAGGAAGGGTCTCAGGTTTGGTCTAAGCATTGAGATATCACATCTCTGCTATCGGAAGTTTCTCAGGATTGAAATGGGAAGGAGTTGGATATCCCATCTCATGTTATAGGACGGGTCTCAGGTTTGGTAATAGAATCATTGAGATATCACATCTCATGCTGTAGGAAGTGTCTAAGGATTGGAATGGGAAGGACTTGGATATCACATCTCATGCTATAGGTAGACTCTCAGGTTTGGAAAGGGAAGGAGTGGGATATCACATTTCATGTTCAAGGAAGGATCTTTGGTTTGGTATTAGAGGCATTAAGATATCACATCCCATGCTATAGGAAGGGTCTCAGGATTGGAATGGGAAGGATTTGGATATCACATCTCATGCTATAGGAAGGGTCTCAGGTTTGGTATAAGCATTGAGATATCACATCTCATGCTATAGGAAGGGTCTCAGGATTGGAATGGGAAGGAGTTGGATATCACATCTCATGCTATAGGTAGGCTCTCAGGTTTGGAAAGGGAAGGATTTGGATATCACATTTCATGTTAGAGGAAGGATCTCAGGTTTGGTATTAGAGGCATTGAGATATCACATCTCATGCTATAGGAAGGGTCTCACGATTGGAATGGGAAGGATTTGGATATCACATCTCATGCTATAGGAAGGGTCTCAGGTTTGCTATAAGCATTGAAATATCACATCCCATGCTATAGGAAGGGTCTCAGGATTGGAATGGAAGGAGTTGGATATCACATCTCATGTTAGAGGAAGGATCTCAGGTTTGGTATTAGAGGCATTGAGATATCACATCTCATGCTATAGGAAGGGTCTCACGATTGGAATGGGAAGGATTTGGATATCACATCTCATGCTATAGGAAGGGTCTCAGGTTTGCTATAAGCATTGAAATATCACATCCCATGCTATAGGAAGGGTCTCAGGATTGGAATGGAAGGAGTTGGATATCACATCTCATGTTATAGGAAGGATCTCAGATTTGGTATTAGAAGCATTGAGACATCACATCTCATGCTATAGGAAGGGTCTCAGGATTGGAATGGGAAGGAGTTGGATATCACATCTCATGTTATAGGAAGGGTCTCAGGATTGGAATGGGAAGGACTTCGATATCACATCTCATGTTATAGGAAGGCTCCCAGGTTTGGAAGGGGAAGGAGTTGGATATCACATTTCATGTTAGAGGTAGAATCTCAGGTTTGGTATTAGAGGCATTGAGATATAACATCTCATGCTATCAGAAGGGTCTCAGGATTGGAATGGGAAGGAGTTGGATATCACATCTCATGCTAAAGGGAGGGTCTCAGGTTTGGAAGGGGAAGGATTTGAATATCACATCTCGTGTTATAGGAAGGATCTCAGGTTTGGTATTAGAAGAATTGAAATATCACATCTCATGCTATCGGAAGGATCTCAGGTTTGGTATTAGAAGCATTGAGATATCACATCTCATGCTATCAGAACGGTCTCAGGATTGGAATGGGAAGGAGTTGGATATCACATCTCATGCTAAAGGGAGGGTCTCAGGATTGGAATGGGAAGGACTTGGATATCACATCTCATGTTATAGGAAGGGTCTCAGGTTTGGTATTAGAAGCATTGAGATATCACATCTCATGCTATAGGAAGGGTCTCAGGAATGGAATGGGAAGGACTTGGATATCACATCTCATGATAAAGGAAGGGTCTAAGGTTTGGAAGGGGAAGGATTTGGATATCACATCTCATGTTATAGGACGGGTCTCAGGTTTGGTATTAGAAGCATTGTGATATCACATCTCATGCTATAGGAAGTGTCTCAGGATTGGAATGGGAAGGAGTTGGATATCACTTCTCATGCTATAGGAAGGGTTTAAGGTTTGGTAGAAGCATTGAGATATCACATCTCATGCTATAGGAAGAGTCTCAGGTTTGGGAAGGGAAGGATTTGGATTTCACATCTCATGTTATAGGATGGTTCTCATGTTTGGTTTTTGAAGCATTGAGATATCACATCTCATGCTATCGGAAGGGTCTCAGGTTTGGAATGGGAAGGAGTTGGATATCACATCTCATGTTATAGGAAGGATCTCATGTTTGGTATTAGAAGCATTGAGATATCACATCTCATGCTATAGGAAGGGTCTCCGGATTGGAATGTGAAGGATTTGGATATTACATCTCATGCTAAAGGAAGGATCTCAGGTTTGGAATGGGAAGGAGTTGGATATGACATCTCTTGTTATAGGGAGGGTCTCAGGATTTGAATGGCAAGGAGTTGGATATCACATCTCATGCCATAGGAAGGGTCTCAGGTTTGGTATAAGCATTGAGATATCACATCTCTGCTATCGGAAGGGTCTCAGGATTGGATTGGGAAGGAGTTGGATATCCCTTCTCATGCTATAGGAAGGGTCTCAGGTTGGAATGGGAAGGAGTTGGATATCACATCTCATGTTATAGGAAGGGTCTCAGGATTGGAATGGGAAGGATTTGGATATCGCATCTCTTGCTATAGGAAGGGTCTCAGGTTTTTTATTAGAAACATTGAGATATCACATCTCATGCTATAGGAAGGGTTTTAGGATTGGAATGGGAAGTATTTGGATATCACATCTCATGCTAAAGGAAGGTTCTCAGGTTTGGAAGGGGAAGGATTTGGATATCATATCTCATGTTATAGGACGGGACCCAGGTTTGGTATTAGAAGCATTGAGATATCACATCTCATGGTATAGGAAGGGTCTCAGGGTTGGAATGGGAAGGAGTTGGATATCACATCTCATCCAATAGTAAGGGTCTCAGGTTTGGAATGGGAAGGAATTGGATATCACATCTCATGTTATAGGAAGGGTCTCAGGTTTGGTAGAAGCGTTGAGATATCACATCTCTGCTATCGGAAGGGTCTCAGGATTGGATTGGGAAGGAGTTGGATATCCCTTCTCATGCTATAGGAAGGGTCTCAGGATTTGAATGGCAAGGAGTTGGATATCACATATCATGCCATAGGAAGGGTCTCAGGTTTGGCATAAGAAGGAGTTGGATATCCCATCTCATGCTATAGGAAGGGTCTCAGGATTGGAATGGGAAGGACTTGGATATCACATCTCATGCTGTAGGAAGGCTCTCAGGTTTGGAAAGGGAAGGAGTTGGATATCACATTTCATGTTAGAGGTAGGATCTCAGGTTTGGTATTAGAGGCATTGAGATATCACATCTCATGCTATCAGAAGGGTATCAGGATTGGAATGGGAAGGAGTGGGATATCACATCTCATGCTAAAGGGAGGGTCTCAGGTTCGGAAGGGGAAGGATTTGGATATCACATCTCATGTTATAGGAAGGATCTCATGTTTGGTATTAGAAGCATTGAGATATCACATCTCATGCTATCGGAAGGATCTCAGGTTTGGTATTAGAAGCATTGAGATATAACATCTCATGCTATAGGAAGGGTCTCAGGATTGGAATGGGAAGGAGTTGGATATCACATCTCATGTTATAGGAAGGATCTCAGGTTTGGTATTAGAAGCATTGAGATATCACATCTCATGCTATAGGACTGGTCTCAGGATTGGAATGGGAAGGAGTTGGATATCACATCTCATGCTAAAGGAAGGGTCTCAGTTTTGGTAGAAGCATTGAGATTTCACATATCATGCTATAGGAAGGGTCTCAGGATTGGAATGGGAAGGAGTTGGATATCACATCTCATGCTATAGGAAGGGTCTCAGGTTTGGTATAAGCATTGAGATATCACATCTCTGCTATCGGTAGGGTCTCAGGATTGGAATGGGAAGGACTTAGATATCACATCTCATTCTATAGGGAGGGTCTCAGTATTGATATTAGAAGCATTGAGATATCACATCTCAAGCTATCGGAAGGGTCTCAGGATTGGAATGGGAAGGAGTTGGATATCACATCTCATGCTATAGGAAGGGTCTCAGGTTAGGAAGGGGAAGGAGTTGGATATCACATTTCATGTTAGAGGAAGGATCTCAGGTTTGGTATTAGAGGCCTTGAGATATCACATCTCATGCTATAGGAAGGGTCTCAGGATTGGAATGGGAAGGAGTTGGATATCACATCTCAAGCTATAGGAAGGGTCTCAGGTTTGGTATAAGCATTGAGATATCACATCTCATGCTATAGGAAGGGTCTCAGGATTGGAATGGGAAGGAGTTGGATATCACATCTCATGTTATAGGAAAGATCTCAGGTTTGGTATTAGAAGCATTGAGACATCACATCTCATGTTATAGGAAGGGTCTTAGGATTGGAATGGGAAGAAGTTGGATATCACATCTCATGCTATAGGAAGGGTCTCAGGTTTGGTATAAGCATTGAGATATCACATCTCATGCTATAGGAAGGGTCTCAGGATTGGAATGGGAAGGAGTTGTATATGACATCTCATGCCATAGGAAGGGTCTCAGGTTTGGTATACGCATTGAGATATCACATCACATGCTATAGGAAGGGTCTCAGGATTGGAATGGGAAGGACTTGAATATCACATCTCATGCTATAGGCAGGGTCTCAGGTTTGGAAAGGGAAGGAGATGGATATCACATTTCATGTTAGAGGTAGGATCTCAGGTTTGGTATTAGAGGCATTGAGATATCACATCTCATGCTATCAGAAGGGTCTCAGGATTGGAATGGGAAGGAGTTGTATATCACATCTCATGCTAAAGGGAGTGTCTCAGGTTTGGAAGGGGAAGGATTTGGAAATCACATCTCATGTTATAGGAAGGATCTCAGGTTTGGTATTAAAAGCATTGAGATATCACATCTCATGCTATCGGAAGTATCTCAGGTTTGGTATTAGAGGCATTGAGATATCACATCTCATGCTATCATAAGGGTCTCAGGATTGGAATGGGAAGGAGTTGGATATCACATCTCATGTTATAGGAAGGATCTCAGGTTTGGTATTAGAAGCATTGAGATATCACATCTCATGCTATAGGAAGGGTCTCAGGATTGGAATGGGAAGGAGTTGGATATCACATCTTATGCTATAGGAAGGGTCTCAGATTTGGTATAAGCAGTGAGATATCACATCTCATGCTATAGGAAGGGTCTCAGGATTGGAATGGGAAGGAGTTGGATATCACATCTCATGCTATAGGAAGGGTCTCAGGTTTGGAACGGGAAGGAGTTAGATATCACATCTCATGTTATAGGAAGAGTCTCAGGTTTGGTATAAGCATTGAGATATCACATCTCTGCTATCGGAGGTGTCTCAGGATTGGGATGGGAAGGAATTGGATATCACATCTCATGCTATAGGAAGGGTATCAGGTTTGGAACGGGAAGGAGTTGGATATCCCATCTCATGTTATAGGGCAGGTCTCAGGTTTGATATTAGAAGCATTGAGATATCACATCTCTGCTATTGGAAGGGTCTCAGGATTGGAATGGGAAGGACTTGGATATCAGAATTCATGTTATAGGAAGGGTCTCAGGTTTGGTATTAGAAGCATTGAGATATCACATCTCATGCTATAGGAAGGGTCTCATGATTGAAATGGGAAGGACTTGGATATCACATCTCATGTTATAGGAAGGGTCTCAGGTTTGGTATTAGAAGCATTGAGATATCACATCTCATGCTATAGGAAGGGTCTCAGGAATGGAATGGGAAGGACTTGGATATCACATCTCATGATAAAGGAAGGGTCTAAGGTTTGGAAGGGGAAGGATTTGGATATCACATCTCATGTTATTGGACCGGTCTCAGGTTTGGTATTAGAAGCATTGAGATATCAAGTCTCATGGTATAGGACGGGAGTTTGATATCACATCTCATGCCATGGTATGGGTCTCAGGTTTTGTAGAAGCATTGGGATATCACATCTCATGCTATCGGAAGGGTATCAGGATTGGATTTGGAAGGAGTTGGATATCCCATCTCATGCTATAGGAAGGGTCTCAGGTTGGAATGGGAAGGAGTTGGATATGACATCTCATGTTATAGGAAGGGTCTCAGGATTGGAATGGGAAGGACTTGGATATCACATCTCATGCTGTAGGAAGGCTCTCAGGTTTGGAAAGGGAAGGAGTTGGATATCACATTTCATGTTAGAGTTAGGATCTCAGGTTTGGTATTAGAGGCATTGAGATATCACATCTCATGCTATCAGAAGGGTATCAGGATTGGAATGGGAAGGAGTTGGATATCACATCTCATGCTAAAGGGAGGGTCTCAGGTTCAGAAGGGGAAGGATTTGGATATCACATCTCATGTTATAGGAAGGATCTCAGGTTTGGTATTAGAAGCATTGAGATATCACATCTCATGCTATCGGATGGATCTCAGGTTTGGTATTAGAAGCATTGAGATATCACATCTCATGCTATAGGAAGGGTCTCAGGATTGGAATGGGAAGGAGTTGGATATCACATCTCATGTTATAGGAAGGATCTCAGGTTTGGTATTAGAAGCATTGAGATATCACATCTCATGCTATAGGACTGGTCTCAGGATTGGAATGGGAAGGAGTTGGATATCACATCTCCTGCTATAGGAAGGGTCTCAGGTTTGGTATAAGCATTGAGATATCACATCTCAAGCTATCGGAAGGGTCTCAGGATTGGAATGGGAAGGAGTTGGATATCACATCTCATGTTATAGGAAGAGTCTCATGCTAAGACCTGATAGACCCTTCCTATAACATGAGATGGGAATATCCAACTCCTTCCCATTCCAATCCTGAGACCCTTCCGATAGCAGAGATGTGATATCTCAATGCTTATACCAAACCTGAGACCCTTCCTATAGCATGAGATGTGATATCCAACTCCTTCCCATTCCAATACTGAGACCCTTCCTATAGCATGAGATGTGATATCTCAATGCTTCTAATATCAAACTTGAGACCCTCCCTATAGCATGAGATGTGATATCCAAGTCCTTCCCATTCCAATCCTGAGACACTTCCTATAGCATGAGATGTGATATCTCAATGCTTCTAATACCAAACCTGAGACTCTTCCTATAACATGAGATGGGATATCCAACTCCTTCCCATTCCAATCCTGAGACCCTTCCGAAAGCAGAGATGTGATATCTCAATGCTTATACCAAACCTGAGACCCTTCCTATGGCATGAGATGTCATATACAGATCCTTCCCATTCCAATCCTGAGACCCTTCCTATAGCATGAGATGTGATATTTCAATGCTTATACCAAACCTAAAACCCTTCCTATAGCATGAGATGTGATATCCAACTCCTTCCCATTCCAATCCTGAGACCCTTCCTATAGCATGAGATGTGATATCCAATGGCTCTAATACCAAACCTGAGATCCTTCCTCTAACATGAAATGTGATATCCAACTCCTTCCCTTTCCAAACCTGAGAGCCTACCTATAGCATGAGATGTGATATCAAAGTCCTTCCCATTCCAATCCTTAGACCCTTCCTACAGCATGCAATATGATATCTCAATGATTCTAATAACAAACCTGAGACCCGTCCTATAACATGAGATGTGATATCCAACTCCTTCCCATTCCAATCCTGAGACACTTCCGATAGCAGAGATGTGATATCTCAATGCTTATACCAAACCTGAGACCCTTCCTATAACATGAGATGTGATATCCAATTCCTTCCCATTCCAAACCTGAGACCCTTCCTATAGCATGAGATGTGATATCCAACTCCTTCCCGTTCCAAACCTGAGATCCTTCCTATAGCATGAGATGTGATATCCAACTCCTTCCCATTCCAATCCTGAGACCCTTATGATAGCATGAGATGTAATATCTCAATGCCTCTAATACCAAATCTGAGATTCTTCCGATAGCATGAGATGTGATATCTCAATGCTTCTTATACCAAACCTGAGATCCTTCCTATAACATGAGATGTGATATCCAAATCCTTCCCCTTCCAAACCTGAGACCCTCCCTTTAGCATGAGATGTGATATCCAAGTCCTTCCCATTCCAATCCTGAGACCCTTCCTATAGCATGTGATGTGATATCTCAATGCTTATACCAAACCTGAGACCCTTCCTATGGCATGAGATGTCATATACAACTCCTTCCCATTCCAATCCTGAGCCCTTCCTATATCATGAGATGTGATATCTCAATGCTTATACCAAACCTGAGACTCTTCCTATAGCATGAGATGTGATATCCAACTTCTTCCCATTCCAATCCTGAGACCCTTCCTATAACATGAGATGTGATGTCTCAATGCTTCTAATACCAAACCTGAGATCTTTCCTATAACATGAGATGTGATATCCAACTCCTTCCCATTCCAATCCTGAGACCCTTCCTATAGCATGTGATGTGATATCTCAATGCTTATACCAAACCTGAGACCCTTCCTATAGCTTGAGATGTGATATCCAACTCCTTCCCATTCCAATCCTGAGACCCTTCCTATAGCATGAGATGTGATATCTCAATACTTCTAATACCAAACCTGAGATCCTTCTGATAACATGAGATGTGATATCCAAATCCTTCCCCTTCCAAACCTGAGACCCTCCCTTTAGCATGAGATGTGATATCCAACTCCTTCCGATTCCAATCCTGAGACCATTCTGATAGCATGAGATGTGATATCTCAATGCTTCTAATACCAAACATGAGATCCTTCCGATAGCATGAGATGTGATATCTCAATGCTTCTAATACCAAACCTGAGATCCTTCCTATAACATGAGATGTGATATCCAAATCCTTCCCCTTCCAAACCTGAGACCCTCCCTTTAGCATGAGATGTGATATCCAACTCCTTCCCATTCCAATCCTGAGACCCTTCTGATAGCATGAGATGTGATATCTCAATGCCTCTAATACCAAACCTGAGATCCTACCTCTAACATGAAATGTGATATCCAACTCTTTCCCCTTCCAAACCTGAGAGCCTTCCTATAGCATGAGATGTGATATCCAAGTCCTTCCCATTCCAATCCTGAGACCCTTCCTATAACATGAGATGTGATATCCAACTCCTTCCCATTCCAACCTGAGACCCTTCGTATAGCATGAGATGGGATATCCAGCTCCTTCCAAATCCAATCCTGATACCCTTCCGATAGCATGAGATGTGATATCCCAATGCTTATACCAAACCTGAGACCCATACTATTGCATGAGATGTGATATCAAACTCCTTCCCATTCCAATCCTGAGACCCTTCCTATAGCTTGAGATGTGATATCCAACTCTTTCTGATTCCAATTCTGAGACCCTTCCTATACCATGAGACTTGATATCTCAGTGCTTCTAATACCAAACCTGAGACCCGTCCTATAACATGAGATGTGATATCCAAATCCTTCCCCTTCAAACCTTAGACCCTTCCTTTATCATGAGATGTGATATCCAACTCCTTCCCATTCCAATCCTGAGACCCTTCCGATATCGTGAGATGTGATATCTCAATGCTTCTAATATCAAACTTGAGACCCTCCCTATAGCATGAGATGTGATATCCAAGTCCTTCCCATTCCAATCCTGAGACCCTTCCTATAGCATGAGATGTGATATCTCAATGCTTCTAATACCAAACCTGAGACCCTTCCTATAACATGAGATGGGAATATCCAACTCTTCCCATTCCAATCCTGAGACCCTTCCGATAGAAGAGATGTGATATCTCAATGCTCATACCAAACCTGAGATCCTTCCTATAGCATGAGATGTGATATCCTACTTCTTCCCATTCCAATCCTGAGACCCTTCCTATAGCATAAGATGTGATATCTCAATGCTTCTAATATCAAACTTGAGACCCTCCCTATAGCATGAGATGTGATATCCAAGTCCTTCCCTTTCAAATCCTGAGACACTTCCTATAGCATGAGATGTGATATCTCAATGCTTCTAATACCAAACCTGAGACTCTTCCTATAACATGAGATGGGATATCCAACTCCTTCCCATTCCAATCCTGAGACCCTTCCGATAGCAGAGATGTGATATCTCAAAGCTTATACCAAACCTGAGACCCTTCCTATGGCTTGAGATGTCATATACAACTCCTTCCCATTCCAATCCTGAGACCCTTCCGATAGCATGAGATGTGATATCTCAATGCTTATACCAAGCCGGAGACCCTTCCTATAGCATGAGATGTGATATCCAACTCCTTCCCATTCCAATCCTGAGACCCTTCCTATAGCATGAGATGTGATGTCTCAATGCTTCTAATACCAAACCTGAGATCCTTCGTTTAACATGAGATGTGATATCCAACTCCTTCCATTCCAATCCTGAGACCCTTCCTATAGCATGAGATGTGATATCTCAATGCTTATACCAAACCTGAGACCCTTCCTATAGCATGAGATGTGATATCCAACTCCTTCCTATTCCAATCCTGCGACCCTTCCTATAGCATGAGATGTGATATCTCAATGCCTCTAATACCAAACCTGAGATCCTTCCTCTAACATGAAATGTGATATCCAACTCCTTCCCTTTCCAAACCTGAGAGCCTATCCATAGCATGAGATGTGATATCCAAGTCCTTCCCATTCCAATCCTTAGACCCTTCCTACAGCATGCAATATATATGATATCTCAATGATTCTAATAACAATCCTGAGACCCGTCCTATAACATGAGATGGGATATCCAACTCCTTCCCATCCCAATCCTGAGACACTTCCGATTGCAGAGATGTGATATCTCAATGCTTATACCAAACCTGAGACTCTTCCTATAACATGAGATGTGATATCTGTTAGGAAAGATTTCGTAATTGTAGGTAATTTTCCTTCCATGTGGCAACCCCTAAACTTTTTGCTGTTGTTTTTCACCTTGTTCTCGACTTTGCCAGAGAAGTGCAGCCTTCTGCCGCACTCCTCTGGGCTTTCGCTCCTTTCTTACGGGGAAACTTGCATGGCCTTAAGACAGTCAGTACCGGGAAACGCTGTTTTCCGTAGTTTCTTTTATCATGTTGCGGCTTTCGTGCAACATGACACAAGAGGGCACTGTAAGCTAAGTTACTGCTCTCTTGGGATTCTAGCCTTCTACAGGCCCTAGATACTCTTTCAGGATTGTAACTGATCGGTGCAAGTGATTCACGGACGGTGAATGGTGGCAGCGATCGTTTCTTGTGTTTTGAGCTCCTTTTGGCGTTCTAAGCGCGTTTCTCGCACTTAACCCAAAATGATGGCCTGGCTCCCAAAATTGGCCAGACCACGAGGCTCCTTTATCCTGTCCGCTGACCGTCTTGCTCCCTTCACCTTCCCCAGGTCGAGCCGACCCGGGGCCTTCCTTATTTGGGCATGTACTTTCCCGCGAAACACGGATGCTTTCGCGGGCTTCTACATGTCTTGTGTGTGCCTCCAGGATGTGGGCTGGGATGTCTGGTCCCGTGTGAATGCCTGGGACCACCGTGGTCCGTGATAGGTCCACGAATGGTGTGAGTGTTGATGAGCGGATCTCCCATTGGGTCCCCACCGTTTTGGCACGAAGGGAACCGTGGATAAGAGGGGGCTGGAAACACCACTACCATGTCGATCTCCTGAGTTCTCACGAACGAAGGAATACAGGAGCCAAGTATCCTGCAACCAAGAGGCTGAACCGAGGAATCGCTGGTGACCCGCTGAAGGACTGCTCCTCTGCACTGCTGTCGCCTTGTGAAACCCTTTTCACCTTTGATCGAACCAGAAGGCCTGTACTAGTACTTCGACCCTTGGAATAGCGGGGACAGCTATTCTCGGCATCTTCACCAGCTCCTGCTAGTAAGCCTTCGGAAGCGTCTCTGGCCCATCCAGCAGACTGACCAGCCTACACAGGAGTCTTGCTCTGTAACTGCCACCAGGTTGTGTAGTATATCGAGTCCTTGTCACTCTCACACGATTCGTACACTTGGCGTTCCCAGGTCTGAAGTGAGTAGTGTACATTTGGCTCAGATACACACGGCCGCTCCGTTGCCCTGCTGTGGTAACAAACTGTGCGGGTTCCTTCGTTTGGGACGTCTTTTACTCAACTCTGCTGCTGCAGACTCAACACGACGACGAGACATCCCCTGCTCTTCTGAACCTGCCAGCGACTGAAACTGACGCGGAGAAGCCTGGGTCTGCTTGCATCGGGGACCGGTGAGTAGCATAGCTAGGAACTGGTCGCCCTCCTGCAGGAACCCATAGCTTTTCCCCGCTGTGTCAAAACAGCATGCCTTTCCGTACTCGCGCTCTGCTTCTGCCCTTGAGTCGCGGAACACTGTTCTTCTTCGTTTGTGCACTAACCTGAACTGCCTGATCTCCCTCGAAGAGACTCCCCTTTTGCCCGTTGGCACCAGCGTGTGCAGGTACTTTTGAGCACAAGGCTCCACTCTTCGTAGGGCTCGGACTTCCTTTTAGTTAGGTGCCTCTGAAGGCGGACTGGGTCTAAGCATTATTTCGCACTGCCTGTTTTCCTTCCCTTTTAGGTGGACTACACATTTCGTGCATCTAACGCTTGAGACTTGTTTGTATTTGTATATATATTGTATTGGTATGGTATGTGTTGGTTTACTAGAGTTGTATTGTGATTTCTCGCTACGGTCATTGTTTTAAAGGCCTTGGAATAAATGTGTATATATTTTTAATATAGCACCTGTTTGGAGTAGTTTGTAAGTGTCCTTGCTTTGTGTGCTCATTGCGGGCTTTCAGTCACCCTCACCTCTCTTGAGACCTAGTCTTGACCGCCGCGATCGCTACCTTGATTGGTCTGGCTTGTCCAGAGGTTACCCTGTTCCAAGAAATTAGGTTGGCGATCTGAACTTCTGCGCCACCAGGACAGAGTTCAGAAATCCGTCTTAACAATATCCAACTCCTTCCCATTCCAAACCTGAGACCCTTCCTATAGCATGAGATGTGATATCCAACTCCTTCCCATCCCAATCCTGAGACATTTCCGATTGCAGAGATGTGATATCTCAATGCTTATACCAAACCTGAGACTCTTCCTATAACATGAGATGTGATATCCAACTCCTTCCCGTTCCAAACCTGAGACCCTTCCTATAGCATGAGATGTGATATCCAACTCCTTCCCATTCCAATCCTGAGACCCTTCCGATAGCATGAGATGTGATATCTCAATGCTTCTAATACCAAACCTGAGATCCTTCCTATAACATGTGATGTGATATCCAAATTCTTCCCCTTCCAAACCTGAGACCCTCCCTTTAGCCTGAGATGTGATATCCAACTCCTTCCCATTCCAATCCTGAGACCCTTATGATAGCATGAGATGTGATATCTCAATGCCTCTAATACCAAACCTGAGATCCTTCCTATAACATGAGATGTGATATCCAAATCCTTCCCCTTCCAAACCTGAGACCCTCCCTTTAGCATGAGATGTGATATCCAACTCCTTCCCATTCCAATCCTGAGACCCTTCTGATAGCATGAGATGTGATATCTCAATGCCTCTAATACCAAACCTGATATCCTACCTCTAACATGAAATGTGATATCCAACTCCTTCCCTTTCCAAACCTGAGACCCTGCCTATAGCATGAGATGTGATATCCAAGTCCTTCCCATTCCAATCCTGAGACCCTTCCTATAGCATGTGATGTGATATCTCAATGCTTATACCAAACCTGAGACCCTTCCTATGGCATGAGATGTCATATACAACTCCTTCCCATTCCAATCCTGAGACCCTTCCTATAGCATGTGATGTGATATCTCAATGCTTATACCAAACCTGAGACCCTTCCTATAGCTTGAGATGTGATATCCAACTCCTTCCCATTCCAATCCTGAGACCCTTCCTATAGTATGAGATGTGATATCTCAATACTTCTAATACCAAACCTGAGATCCTTCCGATAACATGAGATGTGATATCCAAATCCTTCCCCTTCCAAACCTGAGACCCTCCCTTTAGCATGAGATGTGATATCCAACTCCTTCCCATTCCAATCCTGAGACCCTTCTGATAGCATGAGATGTGATATCTCAATGCTTCTAATACCAAACCTGAGATCCTTCCGATAGCATGAGATGTGATATCTCAATGCTTCTAATACCAAACCTGAGCTCCTTCTTATAACATGAGATGTGATATGCAAATCCTTCCCCTTCCAAACCTGAGACCCTCCCTTTAGCATGAGATGTGATATCCAACTCCTTCCCATTCCAATCCTGAGACCCTTCTGATAGCATGAGATGTGATATCTCAATGCCTCTAATACCAAACCTGAGATCCTACCTCTAACATGAAATGTGATATCCAACTCTTTCCCCTTCCAAACCTGAGAGCCTTCCTATAGCATGAGATGTGATATCCAACTCCTTCCCGTTCCAAACCTGAGACCCTTCCTATAGCATGAGATGTGATATCCAACTCCTTCCCATCCCAATCCTGAGACATTTCCGATTGCAGAGATGTGATATCTCAATGCTTATACCAAACCTGAGACTCTTCCTATAACATGAGATGTGATATCCAACTCCTTCCCGTTCCAAACCTGAGACCCTTCCTATAGCATGAGATGTGATATCCAACTCCTTCCCATTCCAATCCTGAGACCCTTCCGATAGCATGAGATGTGATATCTCAATGCTTCTAATACCAAACCTGAGATCCTTCCTATAACATGTGATGTGATATCCAAATTCTTCCCCTTCCAAACCTGAGACCCTCCCTTTAGCATGAGATGTGATATCCAACTCCTTCCCATTCCAATCCTGAGACCCTTATGATAGCATGAGATGTGATATCTCAATGCTTCTAATACCAAACCTGAGATCCTTCCTATAACATGAGATGTGATATCCAAATCCTTCCCCTTCCAAACCTGAGACTCTCCCTTTAGCATGAGATGTGATATCCAACTACTTCCCATTCCAATCCTGAGACCCTTCTGATAGCATGAGATGTGATATCTCAATGCCTCTAATACCAAACCTGATATCCTACCTCTAACATGAAATGTGATATCCAACTCCTTCCCTTTCCAAACCTGAGACCCTGCCTATAGCATGAGATGTGATATCCAAGTCCTTCCCATTCCAATCCTGAGACCCTTCCTATAGCATGTGATGTGATATCTCAATGCTTATACCAAACCTGAGACCCTTCCTATGGCATGAGATGTCATATACAACACCTTCCCATTCCAATCCTGAGACCCTTCCTATAGCATGTCATGTGATATCTCAATGCTTATACCAAACCTGAGACCCTTCCTATAGCTTGAGATGTGATATCCAACTCCTTCCCATTCCAATCCTGAGACCCTTCCTATAGCATGAGATGTGATATCTCAATACTTCTAATACCAAACCTGAGATCCTTCCGATAACATGAGATGTGATATCCAAATCCTTCCCCTTCCAAACCTGAGACCCTCCCTTTAGCATGAGATGTGATATCCAACTCCTTCCCATTCCAATCCTGAGACCCTTCTGATAGCATGAGATGTGATATCTCAATGCTTCTAATACCAAACCTGAGATCCTTCCGATAGCATGAGATGTGATATCTCAATGCTTCTAATACCAAACCTGAGCTCCTTCTTATAACATGAGATGTGATATCCAAATCCTTCCCTTTCCAAACCTGAGACCCTCCCTTTAGCATGAAATGTGATATCCAACTCATTCCCATTCCAATCCTGAGACCCTTCTGATAGCATGAGATGTGATATCTCAATGCCTCTAATACCAAACCTGAGATCCTACCTCTAACATGAAATGTGATATCCAACTCTTTCCCCTTCCAAACCTGAGAGCCTTCCTATAGCATGAGATGTGATATCCAAGTCCTTCCCATTCCAATCCTGAGACCCTTCCTATAACATGAGATGTGATATCCAACTCCTTCCCATTCCAACCTGAGACCCTTTCTATAGCATGAGATGGGATATCCAACTCCTTCCAAATCCAATCCTGATACCCTTCCGATAGCATGAGATGTGATATCCCAATGCTTATACCAAACCTGAGACCCATACTATGGCATGAGATGTGATATCAAACTCCTTCCCATTCCAATCCTGAGACCCTTCCTATAGCTTGAGATGTGATATCCAACTCCTTCCCATTCTAATTCTGAGACCCTTCCTATACCATGAGACTTGATATCTCAATGCTTCTAATACCAAACCTGAGACCCGCCCTATAACATGAGATGTGATATCCAAATCCTTCCCCTTCCAAACCTTAGACCCTTCCTTTATCATGAGATGTGATATCCAACTCCTTCCCATTCCAATCCTGAGACCCTTCCGATATCATGAGATGTGATATCTCAATGCTTCTAATATCAAACTTGAGACCCTCCCTATAGCATGAGATGTGATATCCAAGTCCTTCCCATTCCAATCCTGAGACCCTTCCTATAGCATGAGATGTGATGTCTCAATGCTTCTAATACCAAACCTGAGACCCTTCCTATAACATGAGATGGGAATATCCAACTCCTTCCCATTCCAATCCTGAGACCCTTCCGATAGCAGAGATGTGATATCTCAATGCTTATACCAAACCTGAGATCCTTCCTATAACATGAGATGTGATATCCAACTCCTTCCCATTCCAATCCTGAGACACTTCCTATAGCATGAGATGTGATATCTCACTGCTTATACCAAACCTGAGACCCATCCTATAGCATGAGATGTGATATCCAACTCCTTCCCATTCCAATCCTGAGACCCTTCCTATAGCATATGTGATATCTCAATGCTTCTAATATCAAACGTGAGATCCTCCCTATAGCATGAGATGTGATATCCAAGTCCTTCCCATTCCAATCCTGAGACACTTCCTATAGCATGAGATGTGATATCTCAATGCTTCTAATACCAAACCTGAGACTCTTCCTATAACATGAGATGGGATATCCAACTCCTTCCCATTCCAATCCTGAGACCTTTCCGATAGCAGAGATGTGATATCTCAATGCTTATACCAAACCTGAGACCCTTCCTACGGCATGAGATGTCATAAACAACTCCTTCCCATTCCAATCCTGAGACCCTTCCTATAGCATGAGATGTGATATCTCAATGCTTATAGCAAACCAGAGACCCTTCCTATAGCATGAGATGTGATATCCAACTCCTTCCCATTCCAATCCTGAGACCCTTCCTATAGCATGAGATGTGATGTCTCAATGCTTCTAATACCAAACCTGAGATCCTTCATATAACATGAGATGTGATATCCAACTCCTTCCCATTCCAATCCTGAGACCCTTATGATAGCATGAGATGTGATATCTCAATGCCTCTTATACCAAACCTGAGATCCTTCCGATAGCATGAGATGTGATATCTCAATGCTTCTAATACCAAACCTGAGATCCTTCCTATAATATGAGATGTGATTTCCAAATCCTTCCCCTTCCAAACCTGAGACCCTCCCTTTAGCATGAAATGTGATATCCAACTCCTTCCCATTCCAATCCTGAGACCCTTCTGATAGCATGAGATGTGATATCTCAATGCCTCTAATACCAAACCTGAGATCCTACCTCTAACATGAAATGTGATATCCATCTCCTTCCCTTTCCAAACCTGAGACCCTGCCTATAGCATGAGATGTGATATCCAACTCCTTCCCATTCCAATCCTGAGACCCTTCCTATAGCATGTGATGTGATATCTCAATGCTTATACCAAACCTGAGACCCTTCCTATGGCATGAGATGTCATATACAACTCCTTCCCATTCCAACCCTGAGACCCTTCCTATAGCATGAGATGTGATATCTCAATGCTTATACCAAACCTGAGACCCTTCCTATAGCATGAGATGTGATATCCAACTTCTTCCCATTCCAATCCTGAGACCCTTCCTATAGCATGAGATGTGATATCTCAATGCTTATACCAAACCTGAGACCCTTCCTATAGCTTGAGATGTGATATCCAACTCCTTCCCATTCCAATCCTGAGACCCTTCCTATAGCATGAGATGTGATATCTCAAGGCCTCTAATACCAAACCTGAGATCCTTCCTCTAACATGAAATGTGATATCCAACTCCTTCCCCTTCCAAACCTGAGAGCCTTCCTATAGCATGAGATATGATATCCAAGTCCTTCCCATTCCAATCCTGAGACCCTTCCTATAACATGAAATGTGATATCCAACTCCTTCCCATTCTAACCTGAGACCCTTCCTATAGCATGAGATGGGATATCCAACTCCTTCCAAATCCAATACTGATACCCTTCCGATAGCATGAGATGTGATATCCCAATGCTTCTACCAAACCTGAGACCCATACTATGGCATGAGATGTGATATCAAACTCCTTCCCATTCCAATCCTGAGACGCTTCCTATAGCTTGAGATGTGATATCCAACTCCTTCCCATTCCAATTCTGAGACCCTTCTTATACCATGACACTTGATATCTCAATGCTTCTAATACCAAACCTGAGACCCGTCCTATAACATGAGATGTGATATCCAAATCCTTCCCCTTCCAAACCTTAGACCCTTCCTTTAGAATGAGATGTGATATCCAACTCCTTTCCATTCCAATCCTGAGACCCTTCCGATATCATGAGATTTGTTATCTCAATGCTTCTAATATCAAACTTGAGACCCTCCCTATAGCATGAGATGTGACATCCAAGTCCTTCCCATTCCAATCCTGAGACCCTTCCTATAGCATGAGATGTGATATCTCAATGCTTCTAATACCAAACCTGAGACCCTTCCTATAACATGAGATGGGATATCCAACTCCTTCCCATTCCAATCCTGAGACCCTTCCGATAGCAGAGATGTGATATCTCAATGCTTATACCAAACCTGAGACCCTTCTTAAGGCCTGAGATGTCATATACAACTCCTTCCCATTGCAATCCTGAGACCCTTCCTATAGCATGAGATGTGATATCTCAATGCTTATACCAAATCTGAGACCCTTCCTATAGCATGAGATGTGATATCCAACACCTTCCCATTCCAATTCTGAGACCCTTCCTATAGCATGAGAAGTGATATCTCCATGCTTATACCAAACCTGAGACCCTTCCTATAGCATGAGATGTGATATCCAAATCCTTCCCATTCCAATCATGAGACCCTTCCTATAGCATGAGATGTGATATCTCAATGCTTATACCAAACCTGAGCCTACCTATAGCATGAGATGTGATATCCAAGTCCATCCCATTCCAATCCTTAGACCCTTCCTACAGCATGCGATTGTTAAGACGGATTTCTGAACTCTGTCCTGGTGGCGCAGAAGTTCAGAAGGCCAACCTAATTACTTGGAACAGGGTAACCTCTGGACAAGCCAGACCAATCAAGGTAGCGATCGCGGCGGTCAAGACTAGGTCTCAAGAGGGGTGAGGGTGACTGAAAGCCCGCAATGAGCACACAAAGCAAGAGCGCTTACAAACTACTCCAAACAGTTGTTATATCAAAAATAGATACACATTTATTTTAAGGCCTTTAAAATAATGACCGTAGCGAGAAAATCACAATATCACAATATTAAACCAACACATACCATATCAACACAATATATATACAAATACACAGTCGCAAGCGTTTAAAGCACGAAATATGTAGTCCACCTGCAAGGGAAGGAAAACAGGCAGTGCGATACCGCTTTAGACTCAGTTCGCCTTCAGAGGCACCTACTAGATGGAAGTCCGAGCCCTGCGAAGAGTGGAGCCTTGTGCTCAAAGTACCTGCCACGCCGGTGCCAACGGGCAAAAGGGGAAGCTCTTCGGAGGAAGTCAGGCAGTTCGGGTTAGTGCACAGCAGAAGGAGAACAGGTTCCGTAACTCAAGCGCAGCCTCCACAGCGGGCAGAAGCAGAGCGCGAGTACGGCCAAAAGGGTGCTGTTTTTACACAGCAGGGAAAAGCAATGGGATACTGCAGGAGGGCGACCAGATCCTAGCTAAACTACTCACCGGTCCCCGAAGCAAGCAGACCCAGGCTTCTCCACGTTCGTTTCAGCAGCTGGCAGGTTCAGAAGAGCAGGGAACGCCTCGTAGTCGTGTAGAGCAAAAAGACGTCCCAATCGACGAAACCAGCACAGTTTGTTGCCGCAGCAGGACAACGGAGCGGCCGTGTGTATTCGAGCCAAATGTACACTCCTCCCTTCAGACTTGGGAACGCCAAGTGTACGAAGCGTGGGAGAGTGACAAGGACTCGGAATACAACACAACCTGGCGGCGGTTACAGAGCAGGACTCCCTTGTAAGCTGGTCAGTCAACTGGATGGCCCAGAGACACTTCCGAAGGCTTACTTGGCAGGAGAGGATGAAGTCGCCGGGAATAGCTGTTCCTGCTATTCCAAAGGTCGAAGCACCAGTACAGGCCTTCTGGTTCGATCCAAGGAGGAAAGGGTTTCACAGGACGACAGCAGTGCAAAGGAGGATTCCTTCAGCGGGTCACCAGCGATTCCTCGGTCCAGCCTCTTGGTTGCAGGATACTTGGCTCCTGTATTCCTTCGTTCGTGAGAACTCAGGAGATCGACCTGGTAGTGGTGTTTCCAGCTCCCTCTTATCCACGGTTCCCTTCGCGCCAAAACGGAGGGGAGCAAATGGGAGATCCGCTCATCAACACACATACCATACGTGGACCAATCACGGACCACGGTGGTCCCAGGCATTCACACCACCCTAGACTCTCTGGCACCCAGGATGTGTATTGGGACCAGACATCCCAGCCCCCACCCTGGAGGCACACAAACGACATGTAGAAGCCCGCGAAAGCAACCACGTTTCGCGGGAAAGTACATGCCCAAATAAGGAAGGCCCCGGGTCGCCCGACCTGGGGAAGGTGAAGGGAGCATGACGGTCAGTGGACAGGACAAAGGAGCCTCGTGGTCTGGCCATTTTGGGAGCCAGGCCACCATTTTGGGTTCAGTGCGAAAAACGTGCTCAGAACGCCAAAAGGAGCTCAAAATAAACAAAACGATCGCTGCCACCATTCCAGTCCCTCAATGACTTGCACCGATCAAATACCATCCTAAAAGAGTATCTAGGGCCTGTAGAAGGCTAGAGACCCAAGAGAGCTGTAACTTAGCTTACAGTGCCCTCTTGTGTCATGTTGCACTAAAGCCGCAACATGATAAAAGAAACTACGGGAAACAGCGTTCCCCGGTACTGACTGTCTTAAGGGCATGTCAGTTTCCCCGTAAGAAAGGAGCGAAAGCCCAGAGAAGTGCGGCAGAAGGCTGTACTTCTCTGGCAAAGTCAAGAACAAGGTTAAAAACAATAGCAAAAAGTTTAGGGGTTGCCACATGGAAGGAAAATTCCCTACAATTACGAAATCTTTCCTAACACTCGCCCCTCCCAGACTATGGACAGGGGGAACTAATCCACCCCTGGATGAGTCTCTTGTTCAGGTCGGTTAAACATTCTGGACAACCCATCAGCATTGCTATGTTGGACACCTGGCCTATGCTCAATAGTGAAGTCGAAGCCTTGTAGACTTATGGACCACCTAAGCAACTTTGGATTCTCCCCCTTCATGTTCATTAGCCACTTTAACGGCTTATGGTCAGTCTGCACAGTGAAGTGGGTCCCATAGAGGTAGGGCCTCAGCTTCCTTAGGGCCCACACAACAGAGAAACATTCTTTCTCTACCGTGGACCATCTGAGCTCTCTGTCCTTAAACTGGCGACTAATAAAACCGATAGGGTGTTCCTTACCCTTCTCATCTACTTGTGATAGTACAGCTCCTATCCCAGTGTCAGAGGCATCCGTCTGCACGATAAAAGGTCTTTGATAATCCGGGGCCCTAAGGACAGGGGCCTGGCACAAGGAGTCTTTTAAGCCATTGAAGGCCTTCTCACACTCGTCGGTCCAAGTTACCTTCTTGGGTTTCTTCGGAGTTGTGAGGGCAGTCAGAGGAGCAGCTATGGTGCCATAGTCTGCCACAAAAGTGCGGTAATACCCCGTGAGTCCTAAAAAGGCTCTCACTTGGGTTTGCGTAGTGGGGGTAGGCCAGTCTTGTACTGCTTGTACCTGACTGAGTAGAGGCTGTCTCCTCCCTCCACCTACTTCATGTCCAAGGTAAACCACTGAGCCTTGTCCATTTTGGTGAGGGGCCACGCGGACACCCTCAAAAGAGCTCTCTGAAGGACTGCTTTGGAACAGGTCGGGGAGAGGTTCAGACTCCTCTTCCTCAACGTCTGAAGCCAATAGCAGTGCTGCGATTTCGCCGCTTGGGACGAAAGCCTTCAGCCTATTCATGTGAAACACTTTGGGAGCCTTTCCAGGCCTTCCAAGGTCCACTGAATAGTTAACCTCACCCAGGGGCTCCACCACTGGGTAAGGGCCTGACCAATTGTCCTGTAAAGCTTGAGGCCTTATGGGATTCATGATCAGGACCTGCTGACCAAGTGTAAAGTTGATGAGGGAAGCTTTCTGGTCGTACCAAGGTTTCACCAGCGCTTGCCCTGCCTTCAATTTATCACTAGCCAAGCCCATCAGAAGTACCATCCGTTTTCTGAGCCCTAGCACATAATCAACTACATTGGTATTAACAGGGGGAGTGGGCATCTCCCATCCCTCCTTGACAATGGCTAAGGGTCCCCGTACGGGATGACCGAACAGAAGTTTGAAGGGGCTGAAGCCAACACCCTCCTGTGGTACCTCTCGGTAGGCAAACAGTAAGCATGAAACAAGAAGATCCCATTTTCTTCTCTGGGGCTCCTCCAGAGCCCCAATCATACTCGTTAACGTCCTGTCGAAACGCCCCCCCAGACCATTGGTCTGGGGGTGGTATGCAGAAGAGAACCTGTAGGTGACCCCACATTCTTTCCACATAGCCTGCCTATACTTCGACATAAAGTTGCTGCCATGATCCGACACAACTTCTTTAGGGAAGCCAACCCTAGTAAACATGCCGAGTAAAGCTTCTGCAACTGGCTTGGCAGTTACAGTTGTAAATGGGACGGCCTCAGGATACCTGGTTGCATGGTCGACCAGCACCAGGATAAACCTATTGCCTGAGGATGTTTGCGGGTCAAGGGGACCAACCATGTCGATCCCTACCCTTTCAAATGGTACCCCCACAACTGGGAGCGGTACCAACGGAGCTTGGATTGTCGCGCCAACCTTACCAGACAACTGGCAGGAGGCACAACTCCTGCAGTGACTTTCTACTTGCTCCCCCATCTTGGGCCAGTAGAAGTGCATGGATAACCTTTGCTTGGTTTTCCTCATACCGAGGTGACCAGCAATGGGAACTTCATGCGCCAACTGCAGGAGGAAGGGCCTAACAGCAAGGGGAACCACCAACCTCCTATGGTCTCCTTCTGTAGACTCTGTGGGCTCACTATACAGGAGTCCACCTTCCTGGTAAATCCTACGCATCCCAGGAGGTTCACCCTCAAGCTGGGAGCAGGCCTGTCTCCTTAGGCCTTCCAGAGATGGGCACTCACGTTGGCCTTTACTGAATTCGTCCCTATCAGGACCTCCTTCAACTAACAAGTCTTTTAGTTCAGGATGATCGTTGGGGTCGAATACTTCAGGCATCGCCACCTCCTCGTCAGGCCCGGGCGATTGACCAACTTCCTCCACCGCAGTGGTAGGCGAGCTCGGGGGAATATTCTCTTTCTCTCGTTTTGACTTGTAGACTCCTTTCGCCTTGGGCTTCCCCTTCGGCTGGGGCGGCGTATTGGACTTGGCCAATGCTGCCCGTGCTTGAGACCGTGTGTAGGGTCTTTCGGCAGTGTCTCCTACGAGCCCTAAAGCTCTGAGATCATTACCTAACAAGACCTTTCCCGGGACGTTTCTCTGAATGCTCACTGGAATCCTGACTGCTGTACCATTTAAAGTAAGATTTACAGGGATCACGGGAAACATACGGAGGGGGCTGTCAGCCAACTTAGTGGGCATCAGAGTAGCTCTGGCAACTTCCTCTGAGTCTACCAAGGTAGAATCCACTACAGTGCGACTGCACCCACTATCCCTAAGAGCTGGAGTATCCACTCCATTGATCAGCACACTGTCTTTAAAGTAGTGCTTGGTATTATCCGGAATCCTAGCATAAGCCTCTGCGACTTTAGGCTCCCAGGAACCCAGGGACACTAAAACTACCTCAGCCTCTATCCCGCTGGGAAATGAGTCTGAGGAGAAGGATGCTCCTGTAATCTCTTCTTCCTCGTAGGAGGAGAAGGCCAGATTAGCGGAGTGGACCCCCAAAGGTCTAACCTTACACCGGGGATCCCCTTTCACATGGTCAGTTGCTCCACAAGACAAACAAGCCCCAGTGGGTCTGTTTACGTAGGGAGGCTTATTGTAACCAGAGTTCTGTTTCGGAGGCTGACCTCCACTACCCTGTGAGTTCTCTTGTGTCTTACCCTTGTTTTTCTTTTTGTGGCCCTTATGGGAAGAAGATTTAGCAGATTCCCCACCCTCCATATCTTTGGACTTTTTCCCTTCCTCCTGCTTACCAGGATGAGTTTTGTCCTTATGGGACACTCGATGTGACACCCATAAGTCTGCTGCAATGGCCAGCTTCTTAGGATCTATCTCCTTCGAATCGGCCAAATGCTGCTTAAGCTCCGGGGAAGAAGAAGCAAAAATATGTTCCAGCATGACAAGATTTATCATGCCTTCGAAGGTAGAAACCTTATAATCTTCGACCCAGCCAGTTAAGTTTTTCAAGGATTCAGCGACATAAGATACCCAAGTACCACCTTCCTTTTTCTTATACTCTCGAAAACGCTTTAAATATTGGGCCGGAGTCTTCCCAAACTTTAAAATGAGAGTTTGCTTTAACATTGCGAAATCAGCCCGCTCAGCCTTCGACATTTCCATAATGGCACTACAGCCAGAATGGGGCAGTCTACTGAGCAACCACGCAATCTTATCAGCACTGTCAACTTTTTGAACCTCGCATGCATACTCAAACGCATTCAGCCAGTCCATAATGTCATTCCTTTCTTCATATACACTGAGCAGATCTTTTGGAAACCGTGGATGAGAGGAAGCCCCAGACCCATGTCCAGGACCCTTGGACCCATTTGCAACCTGAAGCTTGGCCAGTTCCAACTGGTGATCCCTGTCTTTCTGTTTTTCTGCCTGTTCGATTTTTAGTTTGGCTATGCTGAATTCAAGCTCCTGCTGCCTAAACCGCAGCTCTTGCTTCTTGAATTCAAGCATAGCCTCCCCATCAACACTGGCAGAGGAAACATTAAACATTACATCCTCCCTGTCCTCGTGGTCGCGATGGATCAGTGCAGCGGCAGAACCGTCGGTTCTACCAGTGAGAGCAGCCCCACCACCTTCTGCACTGTCCTCGGAAGTTATAGCGTCAAGCTGCGCTTCTTGCCACGCCACGATTCTCTGGATCATTTCCAATTTTGTGCCTTGAGAGGAAACACCTCTCTCCGCACACATCTTTTTCAATGTTTCTGATTTGGAAGCATTTAAAGTTAACAAGGTATTTGCTTCCATACTGTTTGATAGGACTATGGCCTTTTTAAAGTTATTCTATAACAATTCACTACGTGTACTGTTTGGAATAACCTGAAATGCCTTAGTTCGAGCGCAACACTGGATACCTTCAGTCGTATCCCACCGCTGTACACCAATTTGTTAAGACGGATTTCTGAACTCTGTCCTGGTGGCGCAGAAGTTCAGAAGGCCAACCTAATTACTTGGAACAGGGTAACCTCTGGACATGCCAGACCAATCAAGGTAGCGATCGCGGCGGTCAAGACTAGGTCTCAAGAGGGGTGAGGGTGACTGAAAGCCCGCAATGAGCACACAAAGCAAGAGCGCTTACAAACTACTCCAAACAGTTGTTATATCAAAAATAGATACACATTTATTTTAAGGCCTTTAAAATAATGACCGTAGCGAGAAAATCACAATATCACAATATTAAACCAACACATACCATATCAACACAATATATATACAAATACACAGTCGCAAGCGTTTAAAGCACGAAATATGTAGTCCACCTGCCAGGGAAGGAAAACAGGCAGTGCGATACCGCTTTAGACTCAGTTCGCCTTCAGAGGCACCTACTAGATGGAAGTCCGAGCCCTGCGAAGAGTGGAGCCTTGTGCTCAAAGTACCTGCCACGCCGGTGCCAACGGGCAAAAGGGGAAGCTCTTCGGAGGAAGTCAGGCAGTTCGGGTTAGTGCACAGCAGAAGGAGAACAGGTTCCGTAACTCAAGCGCAGCCTCCACAGCGGGCAGAAGCAGAGCGCGAGTACGGCCAAAAGGGTGCTGTTTTTACACAGCAGGGAAAAGCAATGGGATACTGCAGGAGGGCGACCAGATCCTAGCTAAACTACTCACCGGTCCCCGAAGCAAGCAGACCCAGGCTTCTCCACATTCGTTTTAGCAGCTGGCAGGTTCAGAAGAGCAGGGAACGCCTCGTAGTCGTGTAGAGCAAAAAGACGTCCCAATCGACGAAACCAGCACAGTTTGTTGCCGCAGCAGGACAACGGAGCGGCCGTGTGTATTCGAGCCAAATGTACACTCCTCCCTTCAGACTTGGGAACGCCAAGTGTACGAAGCGTGGGAGAGTGACAAGGACTCGGAATACAACACAACCTGGCGGCGGTTACAGAGCAGGACTCCCTTGTAAGCTGGTCAGTCAACTGGATGGCCCAGAGACACTTCCGAAGGCTTACTTGGCAGGAGAGGATGAAGTCGCCGGGAATAGCTGTTCCTGCTATTCCAAAGGTCGAAGCACCAGTACAGGCCTTCTGGTTCGATCCAAGGAGGAAAGGGTTTCACAGGACGACAGCAGTGCAAAGGAGGATTCCTTCAGCGGGTCACCAGCGATTCCTCGGTCCAGCCTCTTGGTTGCAGGATACTTGGCTCCTGTATTCCTTCGTTCGTGAGAACTCAGGAGATCGACCTGGTAGTGGTGTTTCCAGCTCCCTCTTATCCACGGTTCCCTTCGCGCCAAAACGGAGGGGAGCCAATGGGAGATCCGCTCATCAACACACATACCATACGTGGACCAATCACGGACCACGGTGGTCCCAGGCATTCACACCACCCTAGACTCTCTGGCACCCAGGATGTGTATTGGGACCAGACATCCCAGCCCCCACCCTGGAGGCACACAAACGACATGTAGAAGCCCGCGAAAGCAACCACGTTTCGCGGGAAAGTACATGCCCAAATAAGGAAGGCCCCGGGTCGCCCGACCTGGGGAAGGTGAAGGGAGCAAGACGGTCAGTGGACAGGACAAAGGAGCCTCGTGGTCTGGCCATTTTGGGAGCCAGGCCACCATTTTGGGTTCAGTGCGAAAAACGTGCTCAGAACGCCAAAAGGAGCTCAAAATAAACAAAACGATCGCTGCCACCATTCCAGTCCCTGAATGACTTGCACCGATCAAATACCATCCTAAAAGAGTATCTAGGGCCTGTAGAAGGCTAGAGACCCAAGAGAGCTGTAACTTAGCTTACAGTGCCCTCTTGTGTCATGTTGCACTAAAGCCGCAACATGATAAAAGAAACTACGGGAAACAGCGTTCCCCGGTACTGACTGTCTTAAGGGCATGTCAGTTTCCCCGTAAGAAAGGAGCGAAAGCCCAGAGAAGTGCGGCAGAAGGCTGTACTTCTCTGGCAAAGTCAAGAACAAGGTTAAAAACAATAGCAAAAAGTTTAGGGGTTGCCACATGGAAGGAAAATTCCCTACAATTACGAAATCTTTCCTAACAGCGATGTGATATCTCAATGATTCTAATACCAAACCAGAGACCCGTCCTTTAACATGAGATGGGATATCCAACTCCTTCCCATTCCAATCCTGAGCCACTCCTTATAGCAGAGATGTGATATCTCAATGCTTATACCAAACCTGAGACCCTTCCTATAACATGAGATGTGATATCCAACTCCTTCCCGTTCCAAACCTAAGACACTTCCTATAGCATATGTGATATCCAACTCCTTCCCATTCCAAACATGAGACCCTTCCTATAGCAAGAATGTAACATCCAACTCCTACCCATTCCAATCCTGAGACCATTCCTATAGCATGAGATGTGATGTCTCAATGCTTCCAATACCAAACCTGAGATCCTTCCTATAACATGAGATGTGATATCCAACTCCTTCCCATTCCAATCCTGAGACCCTTATGATAGCATGAGATGTGATATCTCAATGCCTCTTATACCAAACCTGAGATCCTTCCGATAGCATGAGATGTGATATCTCAATGCTTCTAATACCAAACCTGAGATCCTTCCTATAATATGAGATGTGATTTCCAAATCCTTCCCCTTCCAAACCTGAGACCCTCCCTTTAGCATGAGATGTGATATCCAACTCCTTCCCATTCCAATCCTGAGACCCTTCTGATAGCATGAGATGTGATTTCTCAATGCCTCTAATACCAAACCTGAGATCCTACCTCTAACATGAAATGTGATATCCATCTCCTTCCCTTTCCAAACCTGAGACCCTGCCTATAGCATGATATGTGATATCCAAGTCCTTCCCATTCCAATCCTGAGACCCTTCCTATAGCATGTGATGTGATATCTCAATGCTTATACCAAACCTGAGACCCTTCCTATGGCATGAGATGGCATATACAACTCCTTCCCATTCCAATCCTGAGACCCTTCCTATAGCATGAGATGTGATATCTCAATGCTTATACCAAACCTGAGACCCTTCCTATAGCATGCGATGTGATATCCAACTTCTTCCCATTCCAATCCTGAGACCCTTCCTATAGCATGAGATGTGATATCTCAATGCTTATACCAAACCTGAGACCCTTCCTATAGCTTGAGATGTGATATCCAACTCCTTCCCATTCCAATCCTGAGACCCTTCCTATAGCATGAGATGTGATATCTCAAGGCCTCTAATACCAAACCTGAGATCCTTCCTCTAACATGAAATGTGCTATCCAACTCCTTCCCCTTCCAAACCTGAGAGCCTTCCTATAGCATGAGATATGATATCCAAGTCCTTCCCATTCCAATCCTGAAACCCTTCCTATAACATGAAATGTGATATCCAACTCCTTCCCATTCCAACCTGAGACCCTTCCTATAGCATGAGATGGGATATCCAACTCCTTCCAAATCCAATACTGATACCCTTCCGATAGCATGAGATGTGATATCCCAATGCTTCTACCAAACCTGAGACCCATACTATGGCATGAGATGTGATATCAAACTCCTTCCCATTCCAATCCTGAGACCCTTCTTATACCATGAGACTTGATATCTCAATGCTTCTAATACCAAACCTGAGACCCGTCCTATAACATGAGATGTGATATCCAAATCCTTCCCCTTCCAAACCTTAGACCCTTCCTTTATCATGAAATGTGATATCCAACTCCTTCCCATTCCAATCCTGAGACCCTTCCGATATCATGAGATGTGATATCTCAATGCTTATACCAAATCTGAGACCCTTCCTATGGCCTGAGATGTCATATACAACTCCTTCCCATTCCAATCCTGAGACCCTTCCTATAGCATGAGATGTGATATCTCAATGCTTATACCAAATCTGAGACCCTTCCTATAGCATGAGATGTGATATCCAACTCCTTCCCATTCCAATCCTGAGACCCTTCCTATAGCATGAGAAGTGATATCTCCATGCTTATACCAAACCTGAGACCCTTCCTATAGCATAAGATGTGATATCCAAATCCTTCCCATTCCAATCCTGAGACCCTTCCTATAGCATGAGATGTGATATCTCAATGCTTATACCAAACCTGAGACCCTTCCTATAGCATGAGATGTGATATCCAACTCCTTCCCATTCCAATCCTGAGACCCTTCCTATAGCATGAGATGTGATGTCTCAATGCTTCTAATACCAAACCTGAGATCCTTCCTATAACATGAGATGTGATATCCAACTCCTTCCCATTCCAATCCTGAGACCCTTATGATAGCATGAGATGTGATATCTCAATGCCTCTTATACCAAACCTGAGATCCTTCCGATAGCATGAGATGTGATATCTCAATGCTTCTAATACCAAACCTGAGATCCTTCCTATAATATGAGATGTGATTTCCAAATCCTTCCCCTTCCTAACCTGAGACCCTCCCTTTAGCATGAAATGTGATATCCAACTCCTTCCCATTCCAATCCTGAGACCCTTCTGATAGCATGAGATGTGATATCTCAATGCCTCTAATACCAAACCTGAGATCCTACCTCTAACATGAAATGTGATATCCATCTCCTTCCCTTTCCAAACCTGAGACCCTTCCTATAGCATGTGATGTGATATCTCAATGCTTATACCAAACCTGAGACCCTTCCTATGGCATGAGATGTCATATACAACTCCTTCCCATTCCAACCCTAAGACCCTTCCTATAGCATGAGATGTGATATCCAACTTCTTCCCATTCCAATCCTGAGACCCTTCCTATAGCATGAGATGTGATATCTCAATGCTTATACCAAACCTGAGACCCTTCCTATAGCATAAGATGTGATATCCAAATCCTTCCCATTCCAATCCTGAGACCCTTCCTATAGCATGAGATGTGATATCTCAATGCTTATACCAAACCTGAGACCCTTCCTATAGCATGAGATGTGATATCCAACTCCTTCCCATTCCAATCCTGAGACCCTTCCTATAGCATGAGATGTGATGTCTCAATGCTTCTAATACCAAACCTGAGATCCTTCCTATAACATGAGATGTGATATCCAACTCCTTCCCATTCCAATCCTGAGACCCTTATGATAGCATGAGATGTGATATCTCAATGTCTCTTATACCAAACCTGAGATCCTTCCGATAGCATGAGATGTGATATCTCAATGCTTCTAATACCAAACCTGAGATCCTTCCTATAATATGAGATGTGATTTCCAAATCCTTCCCCTTCCAAACCTGAGACCCTCCCTTTAGCATGAAATGTGATATCCAACTCCTTCCCATTCCAATCCTGAGACCCTTCTGATAGCATGAGATGTGATATCTCATTGCCTCTAATACCAAACCTGAGATCCTACCTCTAACATGAAATGTGATATCCATCTCCTTCCCTTTCCAAACCTGAGACCCTGCCTATAGCATGAGATGTGATATCCAAGTCCTTCCCATTCCAATCCTGAGACCCTTCCTATAGCATGTGATGTGATATCCAAGTACTTCCCATTCCAATCCTGAGACCCTTCCTATAGCATGTGATGTGAAATCTCAATGCTTATACCAAACCTGAGACCCTTCCTATGGCATGAGATGTCATAAACAACTCCTTCCCATTCCAACCCTGAGACCCTTCCTATAGCATGAGATGTGATATCTCAATGCTTATACCAAACCTGAGACCCTTCCTATAGCTTGAGATGTGATATCCAACTTCTTCCCATTCCAATCCTGAGACCCTTCCTATAGCATGAGATGTGATATCCCAATGCTTCTACCAAACCTGAGACCCATACTATGGCATGAGATGTGATATCAAACTCCTTCCCATTCCAATCCTGAGACGCTTCCTATAGCTTGAGATGTGATATCCAACTCCTTCCCATTCCAATTCTGAGACCCTTCTTATACCATGAGACTTGATATCTCAATGCTTCTAATACCAAACCTGAGACCCGTCCTATAACATGAGATGTGATATCCAAATCCTTCCCCTTCCAAACCTTAGACCCTTCCTTTATAATGAGATGTGATATCCAACTCCTTCCCATTCCAATCCTGAGACCCTTCCGATATCATGAGATTTGTTATCTCAATGCTTCTAATATCAAACTTGAGACCCTCCCTATAGCATGAGATGTGACATCCAAGTCCTTCCCATTCCAATCCTGAGACCCTTCCTATAGCATGAGATGTGATATCTCAATGCTTCTAATACCAAACCTGAGACCCTTCCTATAACATGAGATGGGATATCCAACTCCTTCCCATTCCAATCCTGAGACCCTTCCGATAGCAGAGATGTGATATCTCAATGCTTATACCAAACCTGAGACCCTTCCTAAGGCTTGAGATGTCATATACAACTCCTTCCCATTCCAATCCTGAGACCCTTCCTATAGCATGAGATGTGATATCTCAATGCTTATACCAAATCTGAGACCCTTCCTATAGCATGAGATGTGATATCCAAATCCTTCCCATTCCAATCCTGAGACCCTTCCTATAGCATGAGATGTGATATCTCAATGCTTATACCAAACCTGAGAGCCTACCTATAGCATGAGATGTGATATCCAAGTCCATCCCATTCCAATCCTTAGACCCTTCCTACAGCATGCGATGTGATATCTCAATGATTCTAATACCAAACCAGAGACCCGTCCTTTAACATGAGATGGGATATCCAACTCCTTCCCATTCCAATCCTGAGCCACTCCTGATAGCAGAGATGTGATATCTCAATGCTTATACCAAACCTGAGACCCTTCCTATAACATGAGATGTGATATCCAACTCCTTCCCGTTCCAAACCTGAGACACTTCCTATAGCATATGTGATATCCAACTCCTTCCCATTCCAAACATGAGACCCTTACTATAGCATGAGATGTGATATATCAATGCTTCTAATACCAAACCTGAGATCCTTCCTATGACATGAGATGTGATATCCAAATCCTTCCCATTCCAATCCTGAGACCCTTCCTATAGCAAGAGATGTGATATCCAAATCCTTCCCATTCCAATCCTGAGACCCTTCCTATAACATGAGATGTGATATTCAACTCCTTCCCCTTCCAACCTGAGACACTTCCTATAGCATGGGAAGGGATATCCAACTCCTTCCCAATCCAATCCTGAGAACCTTCCGATAGCAGAGATGTGATATCTCAATGCTTATACCAAACCTGAGACCCTTCCTATGGCATGAGATGTGATATCCAACTCCTTGCCATTCAAATCCTGAGACCCTTCCTATAGCATGAGATGTGATATCTCAATGCTTCTACCAAACCTGAGACCCTTCCTTTAGCATGTGATGTGATATCCAAATCCTTCACATTCCAATCCTGAGACCCTTCCTATAGCATGAGATGTGATATCTCAATGCTTCTAATACCAAACCTGAGATCCTTCCTATAACATGAGATGTGATATCCAATTCCTTCCCATTCCAAACCTGAGACCCTTCCTATTGGATGAGATGTGATATCCAACTCCTTCCCATTCCAACCCTGAGACCCTTCCTATACCATGAGATGTGATATCTCAATGCTTCTAATACCAAACCTGGGAACCGTCCTATAACATGAGATGTGATATCTCAATGTTTCTAATAAAAAACCTGAGACCCTTCCTATAACATGAGATGTGATATCCAATTCCTTCCCATTCCAAACCTGAGACCCTTCCTATTGGATGAGATGTGATATCCAAATCCTTCCCCTTCCAAAGCTGAGACCCTTCCTTTAGCATGAGATGTGATATCCAAATACTTCCCATTCCAATCCTAAAACCCTTCCTATAGCATGAGATGTGATATCTCAATGTTTCTAATAAAAAACCTGAGACCCTTCCTATAGCAAGAGATGTGATATCCAAATCCTTCCCATTCCAATCCTGAGACCCTTCCTGTATATAACATGAGATGTGATATCCAACTCCTTCCCATTCCAACCTGAGACCCTTCCTATAGCATGAGATGTGATATCCAACTCCTTACCATTCAAATCCTGAGACCCTCCCTATAACAAGAGATGTCATATCCAACTCCTTCCCATTCCAAACCTGAGACCCTTCCTATAACATGAGATGTGATATCCAACTCCTTCCCATTCCAAACCTGAGACCCTTCCGATAGCATGAGATGTGATATCTCAATGCTTCAAAAACCAAACATGAGAACCATCCTATAACATGAGATGTGAAATCCAAATCCTTCCCTTCCCAAACCTGAGACTCTTCCTATAGCATGAGATGTGATATCTCAATGCTTCTACCAAACCTGAAACCCTTCCTATAGCATGAGATGTGATATCCAACTCCTTCCCATTCCAATCCTGAGACACACCCTATAGCATGAGATGTGATATCACAATGCTTCTAATACCAAACCTGAGACCCGTCCTATAACATGAGATGTGATATCCAAATCCTTCCCCTTCCAAACCTGAGACCCTTCCTTTAGCATGAGATGTGATATATAGCTCCTCCCATTCCAATCCTGAGACCCTTCCGATAGCAGAGATGTGACATTTCAATGCTTATACCAAACCTGAGACCCTTCCCATAGCATGAGATGTGATATCCAACTCCTTCCCATTCCAATCCTGAGACCCTTCCTATAGCATGAGATGTGATATCTCAATGCTTCTAATACCAAACCTGAGATCCTTCCTATAACATGAGATGTGATATCCAACTCCTTCCCATTCCAATCCCGAGACCCTTCCTATAGCATGAGATGTGATATCTCAATGCTTCTAATACCAAACCTAAGGTCCTTCCTATAACATGAGATGTGACATCCAAATCCTTCCCATTCCAAACCTGAGACCCTCCCTTTAGCATGAGATGTGATATCCAACTCCTTCCCATTCCAATCCTGATACCCTTCTGATAGCATGAGATCTGATATCTCAATGCCTCTAATACCAAACGTGAGATCCTACCTCTAACATGAAATGTGATATGCAACTCCTTCCTTTTCCAAACCTGAGACCCTTCCTACAGCATGAGATGTGATATCCAAGTCCTTCCCATTCCAATCCTGAGACCCTTCCTATAAAATGAGATGTGATATCCAACTCCTTCTATTCCAACCTGAGACCCTTCCTATAGCATGAGATGGGATATCCAACTCCTTCCAAATCCAATCCTGATACCCTTCCGATAGCATGAGATGTGATATACCAATGCTTCTACAAAACCTGAGACCCATACCATGGCATGAGATGTGATATCAAACTCCCGTCCTGTACCATGAGACTTGATATCTCAATGCTTCTAATACCAAACCTGAGACCGGTCCAATAACATGAGATGTGATATCCAAATCCTTCCCCTTCCAAACCTTAGACCCTTCCTTTATCATGAGATGTGATATCCAAGTCCTTCCCATTCCATTCCTGAGACCCTTCCTATAGCATGAGATGTGATATCTCAATGCTTCTAATACCAAACCTGAGACCCTTCCTATAACATGAGATGTGATATCCAAATCCTTCCCATTCCAATCCTGAGACCCTTCCTATAGCATGAGATGTGATATCTCAATGCTTATACCAAACCTAAGACCCTTCCGATAGCATGAGATGTGATATCTCAATGCTTCTAATACCAAACCTGAGATCCTTCCAATAACATGAGATGTGATATCCAACTCCTTCCCATTCCAATTCCGAGACCCTTCCTATAGCATGAGATGTGGTATCTCAATGCTTCTAATACCAAACCTAAGGTCCTTCCTATAACATGAGATGTGATATCCAAATCCTTCCCATTCCAAACCTGAGACCCTCCCTTTAGCATGAGATGTGATATCCAACTCCTTCCCCTTCCAAACCTGAGACCCTTCCTTTAGCATGAGATGTGATATCCAGCTCCTCCCATTCCAATCCTGAGACCCTTCCGATAGCAGAGATGTGATATTTCAATGCTTATACCAAACCTGAGACCCTTCCCATAGCATGAGATGTGATATCCAGCTCCTCCCATTCCAATCCTGAGACCCTTCCGATAGCAGAGATGTGATATTTCAATGCTTATACCAAACCTGAGACCCTTCCCATAGCATGAGATGTGATATCCAACTCCTTCCCATTCCAATCCTGAGACCCTTCCTATAGCATGAGATGTGATATCTCAATGCTTCTAATACCAAACCTGAGATCCTTCCTATAACATGAGATGTGATATCCAACTCCTTCCCATTCCAATCCCGAGACCCTTCCTATAGCATGAGATGTGATATCTCAATGCTTCTAATACCAAACCTAAGGTCCTTCCTATAACGTGAGATGTGATATCCAAATCCTTCCCATTCCAAACCTGAGACCCTCCCTTTAGCATGAGATGTGATATCCAACTCCTTCCCATTCCAATCCTGATACCCTTCTGATAGCATGAGATGTGATATCTCAATGCCTCTAATACCAAACCTGAGATCCTACCTCTAACATGAAATGTGATATCCAACTCCTTCCTTTTCCAAACCTGAGACCCTTCCTACAGCATGAGATGTGATATCCAAGTCCTTCCCATTCCAATCCTGAGACCCTTCCTATAACATGAGATGTGATATCCAACTCCTTCTATTCCAACCTGAGACCCTTCCTATAGCATGAGATGGGATATCCAACTCCTTCCAAATCCAATCCTGATACCCTTCCGATAGCATGAGATGTGATATCCCAATGCTTCTACAAAACCTGAGACCGATACCATGGCATGAGATGTGATATCAAACTCCCGTCCTATACCATGAGACTTGATATCTCAATGCTTCTAATACCAAACCTGAGACCGGTCCAATAACATGAGATGTGATATCCAAATCCTTCCCCTTCCAAACCTTAGACCCTTCCTTTATCATGAGATGTGATATCCAAGTCCTTCCCATTCCATTCCTGAGACCCTTCCTATAGCATGAGATGTGATATCTCAATGCTTCTAATACCAAACCTGAGACCCTTCCTATAACATGAGATGTGATATCCAAGTCCTTCCCATTCCAATCCTGAGACCCTTCCTATAGCATGAGATGTGATATCTCAATGCTTCTAATACCAAACCTGAGACCCTTCCTATAACATGAATTGTGATATCCAAATCCTTCCCATTCCAATCCTGAGACCCTTCCGATAGCAGAGATGTGATATCTCAATGCTTATACCAAACCTAAGACCCTTCCGATAGCATGAGATGTGATATCTCAATGCTTCTAATACCAAACCTGAGACCGGTCCAATAACATGAGATGTGATATCCAAATCCTTCCCCTTCCAAACCTTAGACCATCCCTTTAGCATGAGATTTGATATCCAACTCCTTCCCATTCCAATCCTGAGACCCTTCTGATGGCATGAGATGTGATATCTCAATGCCTCTAAAACCAAACCTGAGATCCTACCTCTAACATGAAATGTGATATCCAACTCCTTCCCCTTCCAACCCTGAGAGCCTTCCTATATAATGAGATGTGATATCCAAGTCCTTCCCATTCCAATCCTGAGACCCTTCCTATAACATGAGATGTGATATCCAACTCCTTCCCATTCCAATCATGAGACCCTTCCTATAGCTTGAGATGTGATATCCAACTCCTTCTCATTCCAATTCTGAGACCCGTCCTATACCATGAGACTTGATATCTCAATGCTTCAAATACCAAACCTGAGACCGGTCCTATAACATGAGATGTGATACCCAACTCCTTCCCTTTCCAATCCTGATACCCTTCTGATAGCATGAGATGTGATATCTCAATGCCTCTAATACCAAACCTGAGATCCTACCTCTAACATGAAATGTGATATCCAACTCCTTCCTTTTCCAAACCTGAGACCCTTCCTACAGCATGAGATGTGATATCCAAGTCCTTCCCATTCCAATCCTGAGACCCTTCCTATAACATGAGATGTGATATCCAACTCCTTCTATTCCAACCTGAGACCCATCCTATAGCATGAGATGGGATATCCAACTCCTTCCAAATCCAATCCTGATACCCTTCCGATAGCATGAGATGTGATATCCCAATGCTTCTACAAAACCTGAGACCCATACCATGGCATGAGATGTGATATCAAACTCCCGTCCTATACCATGAGACTTGATATCTCAATGCTTCTAATACCAAACCTGAGACCGGTCCAATAACATGAGATGTGATATCCAAATCCTTCCCCTTCCAAACCTTAGACCCTTCCTTTATCATGAGATGTGATATCCAAGTCCTTCCCATTCCATTCCTGAGACCCTTCCTATAGCATGAGATGTGATATCTCAATGCTTCTAATACCAAACCTGAGACCCTTCCTATAACATGAGATGTGATATCCAAGTCCTTCCCATTCCAATCCTGAGACCCTTCCTATAGCATGAGATGTGATATCTCAATGCTTCTAATACCAAACCTGAGACCCTTCCTATAACATGAATTGTGATATCCAAATCCTTCCCATTCCAATCCTGAGACCCTTCCGATAGCAGAGATGTGATATCTCAATGCTTATACCAAACCTAAGACCCTTCCGATAGCATGAGATGTGATATCTCAATGCTTCTAATACCAAACCTGAGACCGGTCCAATAACATGAGATGGAATATCCAAATCCTTCCCCTTCCAAACCTTAGACCATCCCTTTAGCATGAGATTTGATATCCAACTCCTTCCCATTCCAATCCTGAGACCCTTCTGATGGCATGAGATGTGATATCTCAATGCCTCTAAAACCAAACCTGAGATCCTACCTCTAACATGAAATGTGATATCCAACTCCTTCCCCTTCCAACCCTGAGAGCCTTCCTATAGAATGAGATGTGATATCCAAGTCCTTCCCATTCCAATCCTGAGACCCTTCCTATAACATGAGATGTGATATCCAACTCCTTCCCATTCCAATCATGAGACCCTTCCTATAGCTTGAGATGTGATATCCAACTCCTTCTCATTCCAATTCTGAGACCCGTCCTATACCATGAGACTTGATATCTCAATGCTTCAAATACCAAACCTGAGACCGGTCCTATAACATGAGATGTGATACCCAAATCCGTCCCCTTCCAAACCTTAGACCCTTCCTATAGCATGAGATGTGATATCTCATTGCTTCTAATACCAAACCTGAGACCCTTCCTATAACGAGATGGGATATCCAACTCCTTCCCATTCCAATCCTGAGACCCTTCAGATAGCAGAGATGTGATATCCAACTCCTTCCCATTCCAAACCTGAGACCCTTCCTATAGCATGAGATGTTATAATTTAATGCTTCTAAAACCAAACCTGAGAACCATCCTATAACATGTGAAATCCAAATCCTTCCCTTTCCAAACCTGAGACCCTTCCGATAGCATGAGATGTGATATCTCAATGCTTCTAAAACCAAACATGAGAACCATCCTATAACATGAGATGTGAAATCCAAATCCTTCCCTTTCCAAACCTGAGACCCTTCCTATAGCTTGAGATGAAATATCAAACTCCTTCCCATTCCAATCCTGAGATAGCTTGAGATGTGATATCCAACTCCATCCCATTCCAATCCTGAGACCCTTCCGATAGCATGAGATGTGATAGCTCAATGCTTCTAATATCAAAACTGAGACCCTCCCTATAGTATGAGATGTGAATTCTAAGTCCTTACCATTCCTATCCTGAAACCCTTCCGATAGCAGAGATGTGATATCTCAATGCTTATACCAAACCTGATGACCCTTCCTATGGCATTAGATGTGATATCCAACTCCTTCCCATTCCAATCCTGAGTTCCTTCCTATAGCATGAGATGTGATATCTTAATGCTTCTATCAAACCTGATACCCTTCCTTTAGCATGAGAGGTGATATTCAACTCCTGCCCATTCCAATCCTGAGACCCTTCCTATATCATGAGACGTGATATCCAACTCCTTCCCATTCCAATCCTGAGACTCCTCCTATAGCATGAGATGTGATATCTCAATGCTTCTAATACCAGACCTGGGACCGGTCCTATAACATGAGATATGATATCCAAATCCTTCCCCTTCCAAACCTGAGACCCTTCCTATAGCAAGAGATGTGATATCCAATTCCTTCCCATTCCAATCCTGAGACCCTTCCTATAACGAGATGTGATATCCAACTCCTTCCCATTCCAACCTGAGACCCTTCCTGTAGCATGAGAAGGGAGATCCAACTCCTTCCCATTCCAATCCTGAGACCCTTCCTATACCATGAGATGTGATATCTCAATGCTTCTAATACCAAACCTGGGACCCGTCCTATAACATGAGATATGTCCTATAACATGAGATATGATATCCAAATCCTTCCCCTTCCAAACCTGAGACCCTTCCTTTAGCATGAGATGTGATATCCAAATATTTCCCATTCCAATACTGAAACCCTTCCTATAGCATGAGATGTCATATCTCAATGTTTCTAATAGAAAACCTGAGACCCTTCCTATAGCAAGAGATGTGATATCCAAATCCTTCCCATTTCAATCTTGAGACCCTTCCTATAACATGAGATGTGATATCCAACTCCTACCCATTCCAACCTGAGACCCTTCCTATAGCATGAGAAGGGATATCCAATTCCTTCCCAATCCAATCCTTAGACCCTTCCGATAGCAGAGATGTGATATCTCAATGCTTATACCAAACCTGAGACCCTTCCTTTAGCATGAGATGTGATATCCAAATGCTTCACATTCCAATCCTGAGACCCTTCCTATAGCATGAGATGTGATATCTCAATGCTTCTAATACAAAACCTGAGATCCTTCCTATAACATGAGATGTGATATCCAAGTCCTTCCCATTCCAATCCTGAGACCCTTCCTATAACATGAGATGTGATATCCAACTCCTTCTACTCCAACCTGAGACCCTTCCTATAGCATGAGATGGGATATCCAACTCCTTCCAAATCCAATCCTGATACCCTTCCAATAGCATGAGATGTGATATCCCAATGCTTCTACAAAACCTGAGACCCATACCATGGCATGAGATGTGATATCAAACTCCCGTCCTATACCATGAGACTTGATATCTCAATGCTTCTAATACCAAACCTGAGACCGGTCCAATAACATGAGATGTGATATCCAAATCCTTCCCCTTCCAAACCTTAGACCCTTCCTTTATCATGAGATGTGATATCCAAGTCCTTCCCATTCCATTCCTGAGACCCTTAATATAGCATGAGATGTGATATCTCAATGCTTCTAATACCAAACCTGAGACCCTTCCTATAACATGAGATGTGATATCCAAATCCTTCCCATTCCAATCCTGAGACCCTTCCGATAGCAGAGATGTGATATCTCAATGCTTATACCAAACCTGAGACCCTTCCGATAGCATGAGATGTGATATCTCAATGCTTCTAATACCAAACCTCAGATCCTTCCAATAACATGAGATGTGATGTCCAAATCCTTCCCCTTCCAAACCTTAGACCCTCCCTTTAGCATGAGATGTGATATCCAACTCCTTCCCATTCCAATCCTGAGACCCTTCTGATGGCATGAGATGTCATATCTCAATGCCTCTAATACCAAACCTGAGATCCTACCTCTAACATGAGATGTGATATCAAACTCCTTCCCATTCCAAACCTGAGACCCTTCAGATAGCATGAGATGTGATATTTCAATGCTTCTAAAACCAAACATGAGAACCATCCTATAACATGAGATGTGAAATCCAAATCATTCCCATTCCAAACCTGAGACCCTTCCTATAGCATGAGATGTTATAATTTAATGCTTCTAAAACCAAACCTGAGAACCATCCTATAACATGTGAAATCCAAATCCTTCCCTTTCCAAACCTGAGACCCTTCCGATAGCATGAGATGTGATATCTCAATGCTTCTAAAACCAAACATGAGAACCATCCTATAACATGAGATGTGAAATCCAAATCCTTCCCTTTCCAAACCTGAGACCCTTCCTATAGCTTGAGATGAAATATCAAACTCCTTCCCATTCCAATCCTGAGACCCTTCCGATAGCATGAGATGTGATAGCTCAATGCTTCTAATATCAAAACTGAGACCCTCCCTATAGTATGAGATGTGAATTCTAAGTCCTTACCATTCCTATCCTGAGACCCTTCCGATAGCAGAGATGTGATATCTCAATGCTTATACCAAACCTGATGACCCTTCCTATGGCATTAGATGTGATATCCAACTCCTTCCCATTCCAATCCTGAGTTCCTTCCTATAGCATGAGATGTGATATCTCAATGCTTCTATCAAACCTGATACCCTTCCTTTAGCATGAGAGGTGATATTCAACTCCTGCCCATTCCAATCCTGAGACTCCTCCTATAGCATGAGATGTGATATCTCAATGCTTCTAATACCAGACCTGGGACCGGTCCTATAACATGAGATATGATATCCAAATCCTTCCCCTTCCAAACCTGAGACCCTTCCTATAGCAAGAGATGTGATATCCAATTCCTTCCCATTCCAATCCTGAGACCCTTCCTATAACGAGATGTGATATCCAACTCCTTCCCATTCCAACCTGAGACCCTTCCTGTAGCATGAGAAGGGAGATCCAACTCCTTCCCATTCCAATCCTGAGACCCTTCCTATACCATGAGATGTGATATCTCAATGCTTCTAATACCAAACCTGGGACCCGTCCTATAACATGAGATATGTCCTATAACATGAGATATGATATCCAAATCCTTCCTCTTCCAAACCTGAGACCCTTCCTTTAGCATGAGATGTGATATCCAAATCCTTCCCATTCCAATACTGAAACCCTTCCTATAGCATGAGATGTCATATCTCAATGTTTCTAATAGAAAACCTGAGACCCTTCCTATAGCAAGAGATGTGATATCCAAATCCTTCCCATTTCAATCTTGAGACCCTTCCTATAACATGAGATGTGATATCCAACTCCTACCCATTCCAACCTGAGACCCTTCCTATAGCATGAGAAGGGATATCCAATTCCTTCCCAATCCAATCCTTAGACCCTTCCGATAGCAGAGATGTGATATCTCAATGCTTATACCAAACCTGAGACCCTTCCTTTAGCATGAGATGTGATATCCAAATGCTTCACATTCCAATCCTGAGACCCTTCCTATAGCATGAGATGTGATATCTCAATGCTTCTAATACAAAACCTGAGATCCTTCCTATAACATGAGATGTGATATCCAAGTCCTTCCCATTCCAATCCTGAGACCCTTCCTATAACATGAGATGTGATATCCAAATCCTTCTACTCCAACCTGAGACCCTTCCTATAGCATGAGATGGGATATCCAACTCCTTCAAAATCCAATCCTGATACCCTTCCAATAGCATGAGATGTGATATCCCAATGCTTCTACAAAACCTGAGACCCATACCATGGCATGAGATGTGATATCAAACTCCCGTCCTATACGATGAGACTTGATATCTCAATGCTTCTAATACCAAACCTGAGACCGGTCCAATAACATGAGATGTGATATCCAAATCCTTCCCCTTCCAAACCTTAGACCCTTCCTTTATCATGAGATGTGATATCCAAGTCCTTCCCATTCCATTCCTGAGACCCTTAATATAGCATGAGATGTGATATCTCAATGCTTCTAATACCAAACCTGAGACCCTTCCTATAACATGAGATGTGATATCCAAATCCTTCCCATTCCAATCCTGAGACCCTTCCGATAGCAGAGATGTGATATCTCAATGCTTATACCAAACCTGAGACCCTTCCGATAGCATGAGATGTGATATCTCAATGCTTCTAATACCAAACCTCAGATCCTTCCAATAACATGAGATGTGATGTCCAAATCCTTCCCCTTCCAAACCCTAGACCCTCCCTTTAGCATGAGATGTGATATCCAACTCCTTCCCATTCCAATCCTGAGACCCTTCTGATGGCATGAGATGTCATATCTCAATGCCTCTAATACCAAACCTGAGATCCTACCTCTAACATGAGATGTGATATCAAACTCCTTCCCATTCCAAACCTGAGACCCTTCAGATAGCATGAGATGTGATATTTCAATGCTTCTAAAACCAAACATGAGAACCATCCTATAACATGAGATGTGAAATCCAAATCATTCCCATTCCAAACATGAGGCCCTTCCTATAGCTTGAGATGTGATATCAAACTCCTTCCCATTCAATGTGATATCCAACTCCTTCCCATTCCAATCCTGGGACCCTTCCTATACCATGAGATGTGATAGTTCAATGCTTCTAATACCAAACCTGAGACCCGTCCTAAAACATGAGATGTGAGATCCAAATCCTTCCCCTTACAGACCTGAGACCTTTCCTTTAGCATGAGATGTGATAACCAACTCCTTCCCATTCCAAACCTGAGACCCTTCCCATAGCATGAGATGTGATATCTCAATGCTTCTAAAACCAAACATGAGAACCATCCTATAACATGAGATGTGAGATCCAAATCCTTCCCCTTCCAAACCTGAGACCCTTCCTATAGCTTGATATGTGATATCAAACTCCTTCCCATTACAATCCTGAGATAGCTTGAGATGTGATATCCAACTCCATCCCATTCCAATCCTGAGACCCTTCCGATAGCATGAGATGTGATAGCTCAATGCTTCTAATATCAAAACTGAGACCCTCCCTATAGTATGAGATGTGAAATCTACGTCCTTCCCATTCCTATCCTGAGACCCTTCCGATAGCAGAGATGTGATATCTCAATGCTTATACCGAACCTGATGACCCTTCCTTTAGCATGAGATGTGATATTCAACTCCTTCCCATTCCAAACCTGAGACCCTTCCTATAACATGAGACGTGATATCCAACTCCTTCCCATTCCAAACCTGAGACCTTTCCTTTAGCATATGTGATATCCAACTCCTTCCAATTCCAATACTGAGACCCTTCCAATAGCATATGTGATATCTCAATGCTTCTAATATCAAAACTGAGACCCTCCCTATAACATGAGATGTGATATCCAACTCCTTCCCATTCCAATACTGAGACCCTTCCAATAGCATATGTGATATCTCAATGCTTCTAATATGAAAACTGAGACCCTCCCTATAACATGAATTGTGATATCCAAATCCTTCCCATTCCAATCCTGAGACCCTTCCGATAGCAGAGATGTGATATCTCAATGCTTATACCAAACCTAAGACCCTTCCGATAGCATGAGATGTGATATCTCAATGCTTCTAATACCAAACCTGAGATCCTTCCAATAACATGAGATATGATGTCCAAATCCCTCCCCTTCCAAACCTTAGACCATCCCTTTAGCATGAGATTTGATATCCAACTCCTTCCCATTCCAATCCTGAGACCCTTCTGATAGCATGAGATGTGATATCTCAATGCCTCTAATACCAAACCTGAGATCCTACCTCTAACATGAAATGTGATATCCATCTCCTTCCCTTTCCAAACCTGAGACCCTGCCTATAGCATGAGATGTGATATCCAAGTCCTTCCCATTCCAATCCTGAGACCCTTCCTATAGCATGTGATGTGATATCTCAATGCTTATACCAAACCTGAGACCCTTCCTATGGCATGAGATGTCATATACAACTCCTTCCCATTCCAACCCTGAGACCCTTCCTATAGCATGAGATGTGATATCCAACTTCTTCCCATTCCAATCCTGAGACCCTTCCTATAGCATGAGATGTGATATCTCAATGCTTATACCAAACCTGAGACCCTTCCTATAGCTTGAGATGTGATATCCAACTCCTTCCCATTCCAATCCTGAGACCCTTCCTATAGCATGAGATGTGATATCTCAAGGCCTCTAATACCAAACCTGAGATCCTTCCTCTAACATGAAATGTGATATCCAACTCCTTCCCCTTCCAAACCTGAGAGCCTTCCTATAGCATGAGATATGATATCCAAGTCCTTCCCATTCCAATCCTGAGACCCTTCCTATAACATGAAATGTGATATCCAACTCCTTCCCATTCTAACCTGAGACCCTTCCTATAGCATGAGATGGGATATCCAACTCCTTCCAAATCCAATACTGATACCCTTCCGATAGCATGAGATGTGATATCCCAATGCTTCTACCAAACCTGAGACCCATACTATGGCATGAGATGTGATATCAAACTCCTTCCCATTCCAATCCTGAGACGCTTCCTATAGCTTGAGATGTGATATCCAACTCCTTCCCATTCCAATTCTGAGACCCTTCTTATACCATGACACTTGATATCTCAATGCTTCTAATACCAAACCTGAGACCCGTCCTATAACATGAGATGTGATATCCAAATCCATCCCCTTCCAAACCTTAGACCCTTCCTTTATAATGAGATGTGATATCCAACTCCTTCCCATTCCAATCCTGAGACCCTTCCGATATCATGAGATGTGATATCTCAATGCTTATACCAAATCTGAGACCCTTCCTATGGCCTGAGATGTCATATACAACTCCTTCCCATTCCAATCCTGAGACCCTTCCTATAGCATGAGATGTGATATCTCAATGCTTATACCAAATCTGAGACCCTTCCTATAGCATGAGATGGGATATCCAACTCCTTCTCATTCCAATCCTGAGACCCTTCCTATAGCATGAGAAGTGATATCTCCATGCTTATACCAAACCTGAGACCCTTCCTATAGCATAAGATGTGATATCCAAATCCTTCCCTTTCCAATCCTGAGACCCTTCCTATAGCATGAGATGTGATATCTCAATGCTTATACCAAACCTGAGACCCTTCCTATAGCATGAGATGTGATATCCAACTCCTTCCCATTCCAATCCTGAGACCCTTCCTATAGCATGAGATGTGATGTCTCAATGCTTCTAATACCAAACCTGAGATCCTTCCTATAACATGAGATGTGATATCCAACTCCTTCCCATTCCAATCCTGAGACCCTTATGATAGCATGAGATGTGATATCTCAATGCCTCTTATACCAAACCTGAGATCCTTCCGATAGCATGAGATGTGATATCTCAATGCTTCTAATACCAAACCTGAGATCCTTCCTATAATATGAGATGTGATTTCCAAATCCTTCCCCTTCCAAACCTGAGACCCTCCCTTTAGCATGAAATGTGATATCCAACTCCTTCCCATTCCAATCCTGAGACCCTTCTGATAGCATGAGATGTGATATCTCAATGCCTCTAATACCAAACCTGAGATCCTACCTCTAACATGAAATGTGATATCCATCTCCTTCCCTTTCCAACCCTGAGACCCTGCCTATAGCATGAGATGTGATATCCAAGTCCTTCCCATTCCAATCGTGAGACCCTTCCTATAGCATGTGATGGGATATCTCAATGCTTATACCAAACCTGAGACCCTTCCTATGGCATGAGATGTCATATACAACTCCTTCCCATTCCAACCCTGAGACCCTTCCTATAGCATGAGATGTGATATCTCAATGCTTATACCAAACCTGAGACCCTTCCTATAGCATGAGATGTGATATCCAACTTCTTCCCATTCCAATCCTGAGACCCTTCCTATAGCATGAGATGTGATATCTCAGTGCTTATACCAAACCTGAGACCCTTCCTATAGCATAAGATGTGATATCCAAATCCTTCCCATTCCAATCCTGAGA